>NW_026852994.1:0-34200 GCF_026571515.1 Ruditapes philippinarum
TAAACAAAGAATATGAAGGTAAAATAACTTTAAATATGTTTTCCTATGTATAAACTGTACAGTATAAAATAAATCACTCTCAAGTGTGACTGTGTCAAGGTAGCTATTCATAGTTTCATGTAGATATGACATACTGGGGTTCTTGTTACAGTATGTTCATGACCAAACAGCCAAAAAAAAACTTATTATCTTACATGAGTTTTCATTTTTTATTACTCTATGACTCAGCTGTATTTTGCAGACAATGTACATCAGCTGATTTTCTAAGTATTTCTTATTGAAGTGGACAGTTATCGGCCATTTTGCTTTTTGTGGAGGAAAGAAACATACTGCATTGTGGGATTAATTTTTCTTGTTAATTAGTTAACAAAATGTTAAGCACTTTAACGCCTTGTTAACTAACAAAAAAATTAACACAGCTCTGAACAACTCAATTTTTGGCATTTCGTTAGCTAACGAAAATATTAAAATTTAACAACTGTTTAGTTAATTTGTTGTTAAAGTTAACAAAAGTTTTGAACAACTGGGCCAATGTTTTTACAGAGTTTCAGTTTACACATGGTTTATATGATAATTAAAATGATAATACATTGACTTAGTCTATTCTTAAGTACATGTCTGTTTATCATCTCAGGCAACAAAATCACATAAGTCTATCTAGCTATTGTTTCTACTTTAATTCTATGTAACTTAAATAATTTAAAAAAAGAAATAACTTTCTCCAGTCTGGAACTTAGCTATTTTCAATTAAGAAAATATGTTAAGAATTAGCCGGTGTGGCTAGGAATTTGGCGTTCCGTTTTGCCACGGTTTAGTCAACCGGGATCAACCGTGGTTAACCAGCGTAGGGCCGTAGCGATTCCGTGAAGTGAATACCATAATCAATACTCGAGTACTCGGTCATTTTTCCGATCGAGTACTCGGTTACTCGGATGACTTGCAATGATCTTTAAAGTTTTATCACACAATATCAACACCGTATGCATGCTACTTTCGTTTTTATTTTAATTCATAGAATTCGTCACTATAAATAGGACTGCAAGAAATACATATATAAATATAAACATAAGAAATGTCAATGACAGCATTTATTATATATCTACAAATTTTCTCCCTAAAATACAGGATGAAATGCGCTTCAACGGATAGAAAATTCCGTATTATGTTAGTGACAAATACGGTACCATATATGGAGGTGCCGGACTATTTTTGACGTTGGTTCCGATCTTAGCTGTGTATAAACGTAGCATTGGAAACGGAAACCAAAATTACAAAAGGCGTGGCCGGTTTTGCAAAATTACGTATTCATCCGTCGGTCATAAATCTACATTTCATTTTCTGAAATCTCTTATAGAAGTGTAGTATAATGAAAATTATTTATGATTCAAACGAAAAGGTATATAATAAAAGGAAAATTATGTTGTAGTAGCTTTCTGAGCCTATGCATTTTTCTACTCGCAATGCTGGAAAATTGATATTTCGCTCGACCTTTGGTCTCGCGAGATATCAATTTTAACACCGCTGCTCGTAGCAAAATATAAAGCTATAACATAATATTCCGTATATATTTACGTTTTAATAATTAACAAGTTTCGGCTACAAACTGTCTAATATTTAAAGGTGATTAAATATCATAAGAGGCCGAATGATGTAAATGACACAGGACTGTTACTGAAGCTGAACGCCTCGTTAAACTTACGATATCATTTTCACACCTCTGCAAGGATGTTTTGATTGCATTTAACCCTTTACCACAAATATACGCGAAACAACGCACTGTCGACCCCCCCCCCCTATTTAGGTCTCAAGTAGTGAAAAAATGTCCTATTTGGGCCCCAAGCATAAGTTTTCGTTTGAGAAATGTTGCTAAAAAAATTGAGCACTTTTTCGGCGCCGCCCCCCATCCAAAAGATACATCAGGGGGTTGCCAGAAGGGGGATGTGCCCCCTTCTGTTAGGGGGGTTTGAAGGGGGGCGGAGTGCCCCTCATCGCCAAGAAAATTTTGGACTTGTGAGAGGCTAAAAATAACCCCAGGTCGATCATAATGTAACGTTTAACCAACGCTGAAAAGCCTTTGACTCCATCTCAATCCCTTGAGAAGTTGCAGCACTTTGAATTAATTTTGATGGAAAAAATCGAGGCAAAATAGTGATTTTTGGCAATTTTGAGATGTCCCCTCGTTGCCATGGTAACAGGAAATTTAAGACTGAGCATGTCGTTACAAAGGCAATGGTCCAGTCAACATTTGTGCCAAGTTTGATTAGTATTGAAGCATTTTTCATAGTTTCATAGCAGTTTGAACTTGTAACAGGAGGCTTTTCAGTGAAAACGGCCATTTTTCACAATATGCTCATGGGGGAAAGGGTTAATTAAAAAAATTATAAATGTTACAAAACAACAATTTTTCACCAAAATAAGGTGAAAGACAACATGTTTACATGGAAAAATTAGTTTTTAGGTGATTCCAAAGTTTTTCATCATTTTTTGTTAACCCTTTACCACATATATACGCGAAACAACGCACTGTCGACCCCCCCCCTTTTTTTAGGTCTCAAATAGTGAAAAAATGTCCTATTTGGGCCCCAAGCATAAGTTTTCGTTTGAGAAATGTTGCTTAAAAAATTGTGCACTTTTTCGGCGCCGCCCCCCATCCAAAAGATACATCAGGGGGTTGCCAGAAGGGGGATGTGCCCCCTTCTGTTAGGGGGGTTTGAAGGGGGACGGAGTCCCCCTCATTGCCAAGAAAATTTTGGACTTGTGAGAGGCTAAAAATGACCCCAGGTCAATCATAATGTAACGTTTAACCAACGCTGAAAAGAAATTGACTCTATCTCAATCCCTTGAGAAGTTGCAGCACTTTGAATAAATTTTGATGGAAAAAAATCGAGGCAAAATAGTGATTTCTGGCAATTTTGAGATGTCCCCTCGTTGCCATGGTAACAGGAAATTTAAGGCTGAGCATGTCGTTACAAAGGCAATGGTCCAGTCAACATTTGTGCCAAGTTTGATTAGTATTGAAGCATTTTTCATAGTTTCATAGCAGTTTGAACTTGTAACAGGAGGCTTTTCAGTGAAAACGGCCATTTTTCACAATATGCTCATGGGGGAAAGGGTTAACAAGTATTTATACAGATATGTGTACATTTCCCAATTTCTGAATTAATATTTCTAAATCGCAAAAAAGTAGAAATTAAACATTTTTCCGAGTAATCGAATATCAATTTTGATAACCGATATTCGGACGTTCGATCGAGTACTCGGTTAACCGATTACTCGTTGCCATCCCTAAATTTAAAATGTTTCCTTTAGGTGGCATCTCTTTAAGGCTGTCTTTAAGCAAATGACTGATGTCAACATGGTCGAGCAGTTTTATTCTCATAAAGTTGAATCGGAAAGTATTGACGCATTATCGAGGCGCCACTTGGACAGTACCGGTACCACCCGTAGCTTAACCGTGGCGAAATCGGCGATGGTCGGGATGGACCCTGATAAAACCGTGTCTAGTCGGGTGTCCACCTGGATCAATCGAGAATACACCGGGTTAGCATCGTCACTTACCGCATATATCCGGTGCTATATCGGCTACTAAACCGGGAATACACCTGGGCTCTGTCGGGGATGTGTAAACGCAATTTGAATTTTCAGAAAAACACCGCGAAACCCCTCGGTTGACAGGTTAAAGAAGGTGTAGCGATACCGTGGCCTTTACCGGGACAGTGTAAATGGGGCTTAAGATTTCATTATAAAGATTTTCAGGACTCTATGTAATTGAAATTATTAAAATTTTGGGTTTTAGGGGGATTGAAATACTATCTATGCTAAATTCAAGTTATGATACTTTAAAATTGGACACAAATTTCACCATGCACTGGGGGTATTCCGGGTCAAGACTCTGAATATTAATTTGGGTTTAAAGCTTATATTTTTTCTATTATAGAGTTGTAAAAGTTGTAAAAATTGTAAAGGGTGGCCTAGCCTGTTTGTTGTGATTACATTTTGGGGCAACTTTACTTAAGGATTTATTTATGTCTTATTTACATGTATGCAGGGACACTGATTTCAACGCAGAGTCAATCCAACTACAGACTCCTAACAGAGTAGGTGTTTGCTTGCACTCTTTAATAGATTTGTGCACTAAATTTTATGGTGGCTGAGTTGACAATGAGGAATGGACATTTCCTACCAGACACGTCAAACTAGATTTTAGAACACTTCGGAACAGATTAATGGACATTTCGAATAAGAGATTTGGACACTTCGACCCATACATTGGACTCTTCGGACCAAACTTTTAGACACTTTATGCTTATGTATGGAATGTATCGGACCAGATTAAAATATCAATTTTTGTTATATATTTATATTGTTATTTTACGAAGACATTAAAAAACAACAAACTGCCAAAGTGGGTACCTTGCAAAAATACAATAAAACTACTCGAGCTTTCGCCTGGTGCCTGACGAAGCAAAACTTCAAGATGGCACAGATGAGCCACCGTAGTTTTTTTGTCAGAAAAAAGGGTAGCTATTTTTATTTGCACACAAATATAGAAATAGTACAATGTATTTGTAAAGTTTTCACTATACATGTATAAATAATGAAACTATCAATAAATGTCTCATCCCATTTTAGTAAAAAATAATTATAATACTTTTAATATATTGTTATTGTAATTTTTGTCAAGGGAATATGTGTGTGCTTGCGTGCGTGTTTGTGTGTTTTCAATTTTTGTTAATTTAGAATTTATTTACCTGTTGTGTTTTTAAACTATCTAACCGTATTTGTCACGGTTTGGAGATGTTCACTATTAAGCGCATACAATGTGTAAGCGGCCTGTCAGCTCAGTCGGTAGAGTGTGGTACGGTATTCTGAGTGACACGGGTTCGAGCCCCTGTCAGGCTGCACTTTTTTTCAACCTGTGACTGTATAGCCCAGTTAGACTTTATTTAAAATTGCTCTGTAACCTTGGGAAATTCGAAGAAATATTTGCATATACATACATAGGTTTATAACTATTCAGTATTTAAACACATAAAATGTGTAAGAGGCCGAATAGCTCAGAGGGAAGAGCCGCGGAATGGTATTCCGAGTGTCAGGGGTTCAAGACCCTGCCAGGATGTTACATATATTAAATAAAAATCTGTTCGAAAATAAAAGAAAAATGGGAAGAAACTGCCGAAGTTAAATATCACCCAAAATATGATTCGAACAGTCTAATTACCATCACATGATGTCTGACGAACCTCATATCGAATATATTGGTACGCATATAAAACTTGTTTGCTGAATTGAATATCAAAAATGTTGCAATTATATAGGCGTATATAAAATAGGATTAAAACTAATCATCGGCGTAAAGCACGTAGACATCTGATATTCACCACGAGGTCACAAACGTTAATGTAAATATCACAAATATTTCTTTATATGATATTTCTTTTCTTCGAAAGAGACACTGAACATCTTTTACATGTTTAAGAAATTTGAAATTTACAAAATATATCTATCTAAGATATTCTTTAACTTCTCAATAGTAACAGACACAAAACACGGTACTTAAACGTTTAAACGAATGCAGACGCACCCAAAACTTTTCTAGGATAACAAACGCTTTCAACCGCACGATAAACGAAAAACGATACACGTTAAACGGTAAACGTTTACGCTTGTAAACGAAGCACGATTGAGAAAGCGATTTATCGAACGCACGTTGCACGATATACGCACGCACGATATACGAAAATCGCACGCACGAAAAACGCTATTTTAGACAACCGAAACGTTCACCCTACTGTTGTTAATTGTAAATTACTATCTTTACAAGATCAGATCGCACTGATATACATGTATCTGTAAATATGTGCAATTTCATATTATTGAATTCTGTTTAACAATTTCTCTGTCAAAGTTTGAAAGTGCATTGTAAATTTGCGATAACGAAATATGACCACTTCTTAGACATAAAAGCGGTATATAAATATTCGATCGTGTCAGTGCAAATATACGATAAGATATAGTGCTGCAAATTAGCCCATTTTACTAGCCTATTTAGAGGGGTAACTGGTCTATGTCAGCCAACAGCAAGTTTCATATACCAAAATTTTCGTCTGGATATGTAGTTTCTGGAATGGATATTCATTTGGCCCAACCCCGATGCGAAGCTAAGATATCCAAGATGGCGTCAAAGATGGCCGCCAAATTTTTAAATATTCTAGTATATTTACTTTGGCTTATTTCCTTTTTCAGTTTTGTAAATCTTTTGAAATTTTGCATAAAATTTCTTATTTTAAACTTACTCATGCTATAAATTTTGACTTTATTGACTTTTTTCTAGTTTTCATCGCCTAATTTAAACGAAAGAAGAAAAAATATGTTGCAAACTGGGTGTGCTTTCTGAATATGTGTAACTTATTAGTTTTATTCTTGTTTAAACTGAATAACATTCATGATTTCGTTTAATACAGCTTTAAAACTATATCTTCACATATTTAGAATAAGTTAGAATAAGCGAACTATGCCATAAATGTGTTTTATTGATCTAAATTCATATACAAAGTGGGTGGGGTATTACGAACGGGGAGTCAACTTTAAATTAAATACTTTTTTGTTTTATATTATAATAGTGGTATTAAAAAGATTAACAATTTTATTTAATTGGTTAGTGATGAGACATCTTACCTTTCATAGAAAATGTCCTGCATGTGTGTCTAAATGTTGAAATATCTCTTTTATTTGTTTTATGCACACAATAAGGAACTAATTTACTGACCTGCAATTCTGTATTTGCGTTGACCTTGTGCTTGCCTTTTGTTAAGGATTTGTTTGCAAGTTTGTTTCTCCTTAGCCATAAACATTCATTGTTAGTCTTCAAATGTGATTTTGATTATACTTGTAGGTCACTGTTCAAGACCCATAAGCTAAGCATTTAGTAGGAAATAATAATATCTATTTATTAACTTACAAAATTTTTCGGACAAGATTAATCTCCACAACCATCATTATTGTATGTTACTTCCCTCTAACATGTTTTTATTTCAAAGAGTTATACTACTTTATGAATAAGAGAATTTCTTTATTATGCAGGCTGTTGATTTTAAATATTCGAGCGTTCTGTCCGACATGCAGCTCTTGTTTTAAGGCATTGGCTTAACATATGATAATCTACAATTGAACCATATTTGGAGTTTTGTCATTATTGATGACGGATATAATATATACATTAAAATGTATAATGTAATTTGCTAGAACATTTAAAATGGGTAAGGTATTCACTTTACAGTAAGAGACTTTTCTACTAGACTGGATCTGAATTATGAATAAAATATTATATAAATATAAATATATTGAGTGAATTAAAATATATATTATGAGGGCATTTTCTTTTTAGCTCAACTATTCGACGATTAAGGACAACTATCCTAGTCGCCCGAGCGTCGGCGTTAAAGTTTGCATACCATCTCAAAGTCCATTGACATATGACATTGAAACTTGCACACTTGTTTACCATCATGCCCTCCACGAGGTTAATCAAGCATTTTGACAGAATTATGCCCCTTTTTCAACTTTGAATTTACAGTACCACGTACTCAGATAATTTCAAAATTCCATCGACATATCGCTTTGAGACCTTGCACACTTGTTCACCATTATAATTTCAACCTGTGTACAGAGGAGGTCACTGTATCAAGCTTTTTTTACAATATTATGTCCCATTTTTTTTACTATCAAGCACTGAGAATAGTCGAGCATGCTGTCCTACTGACAGCTCCTGTGTATGATTTTGAGCATTTTGTTTCAAGTTTGTTGTTAACTTCATGGGAGGAATTAAGAAGAGCTTTCACTTGGACGAAAATAGCTAATCTTTTGCCTGGCGGGTACTTGATAGTAATACTATGTGCTAGGGGGCGCAGAGTAACATGCACTTTCCAGTACCGTCCATGAACAGACTCAATCAAACCGAGTCTGCAACAGCAGGTTAACAGTGTTATATTAATAGGTCCTTCGGGATGGTGATGTTTGTGTCGGTAGTTTTCAATCCGGATCACGGCAGAAACCATATTGAATTTACCAGAGCACAGTTCAGCCACCGAATCGTTCCTGGGCAGGCTGTCAAGCAGTTTACCAGTTCTAGTTGCCCTCACTTTTGCAAGGAACTGAAACTTCTGTACATAGCAGAGCAGTGGTACAGTGCGAATAATCGTAGAAACTATTTCATGATCAGTCACAACGAAAGTGACCTGCCCCGTCCGGGAATCAAACACGGGTTGCCCGATTCACAGTCCAACGCTCTACCTATTGAGCTAACCGGACGACTTGGTCTTTCGGGATCATTGAATGCAAAACTTTTATAGTTGAGGATTGGGTACTAAGAGACTTGAGATATGGTGTCTCATGAACAGACCCCATCAAACTGAGTTTGAATTATCAACTTTGCCATGTTTAATTGCTCTCAAAGGATCTTCTCTTTTCCTGATTTTTACAATCATAATGTCAATGACATGTTAGTTTACTTTATTTACTTTTATTTTGTTACTAGAGGGATTTTATGTTAAGTCTCTCTCCTATTTCACAACCGGAAGCTATACGTTACATTAAATAGCACTTACCGCTACCTAGATGATATCCTTAACATGAATAATCAAATTTGATCAAGTGAGATCTTAAATATATCTAAGTGAACGTAAACAAGGCTATCGCTATCATAAATTACGTAAATATTTTACAAAGTCCTGTTGTCGTAATTCAGATATATTTAAAATTTAATTGTACTTTGTCTAGGTATAAGCAGGCCTTATTTATGTGGAGATGACAGCTTATCTGTGGCATGCAGGCTTCATAACCTCTGATCCCCTTTCAAAGTTCCATTTTATTTAGTTCCGCTCGTTGTTTTCTTGTCTAGGACACACACATTCTCGTACTTGGGGACCATACGCCGCTTTTTATGGAATGACACTAACGTGTTCCATGATAACCACATTATAAGCGCGTCTGCTGTTGTTTCTAAATCCAAAAGTTCACCGTAACCATGATTAAATGTTGAATTCTGCATAATTCGGTGCTACGGGGCGTGTACTGTAGTTTGCACTTGACAGTGCCGTTCATGAACAGGCTCAATCAAACCGAGCCTGCAACATTTTCGTTTTTGACGTTTTGTGCGTTCTAAAATTGTTTTAATTTCGTCTTCTGTCTTGGTAAGTGATGTTCTTGTTGCTCTGCCTTCCTTTAAGCATCGAGTACTTTGGTTATGGTAATTGGGCTGTACCTTAATTGTACATATTTACACGATCATGTATGTATTTTATTTATTTCGTCTAATGTAACCATAACAATTGTTTAGAATTTTACTTGGTGGGGATTTATTTTATTTACACTGTTTCGTCATATAGGAACATACCGGTAGTGGTAATTGCAAGTTACCTACCATTTACACCTTCTAGCACCGGCTTAAGCAAAATTCTCAATTTTCAACTGGTACAATTTTAAAAGAAGTGAAGACACGTCCACAGATGTATTCCTACGAAAGTGATCATTGTATCTTCAATGTAAAATGTTCGTGCAATTTCACGACATACAACATATTGTCGACAAGAAATAGAGAACAATGGGCGAAACTAAATAAAATGGATTTATATAACGTGATCAAAGGTCAAAATATAATCTTTAAAAGCAGGGACTTATTAAACACTATTTATCCAAAGGGGTTATTATACACTATTTAAAAAGAAAATACTACAAACCACACAACTCGAAAAAGGTCAAATAGAAGGGATTAAAATAGCACAAACACAATTATAATGCCAAGAACGATTTTCATATAAACATTATGTTTTATCCGACTACTATGCATGTTTCATGAAACCGAAGGTCAACAGAGTAATGATCTGTGTAGATAAAATATTAAACTTTTTAAATGATTATTTTGTCAATTTAAGAAACTTTAAAAAAATAAATTACATTTCATTTGACATAAAAAGGTGTGTAACATATAAATAAATGAGCAGAGGTTGTTTTTCATACATTGTACTTTTTCAAATCCTTAGGTAAACTTACAACAAAATCATGCTTATTAAATTGGTAACACATTTTTGAACAGATTTTTAGATCTGACAGGATACCTGTAATAGTATCACACTTTGAAAATCACCTTATGTTTATTAACTTACGTAAATATTGTCATTCCATATAATCAGTATAATCGAGGGGTCAGAGTTTCTTATAGTGGGTGGGGTACGATTTGAACAATAATTCATTAAATAACCAGAAGCAAATTGTCATATTCCTTGTTTATTATGTTAATCAGTTACATGGACTGCACTAAAGAAGCTATAATTTGACAGAAACACAAAATTTGGGGAAATAATTGATATAGAAACAAATAAGTACCAGTTACAACCTTACATTGAAAAACTATTTTAATGTACCGCCTCTCATTTAACATGTCTTACTGCATAATTACAAAGAAAGATTTCATAAGATATGATATGAATGCATTAAAGCATTACTCTCATGAATACATTACAATAGTGGAATAACAAAATAAGTAATAAATATTTCTCTGTTTAAGCTAAGACAAGAGTATCATAGCAAAAAACCCATAAGTTTAGCATTATCTTGCTTAATTACGTATAAAAAAAAGCAAAAAAGCAATCTGTTTTTCTCAAATAAAATTAAATCTCTTCGTATAAAACGCTTTAAATGATATCTTCCTTGCAAAAAATTTCACTTGAAATACAAAAGCGGGAACAAATATGAGCAAATATTAATATTCTAGATTATTTTGGGATTTGGCGGCCATCTTTGACGCCATCTTGGATTTTTAAGCTACGCATCGGACTTGAACCAAATGAATATTCATTCCGGAAACTACAGACCAAGACGAACAATTTGGTATATAAAACTTGCTGTTGGCTGACATAGACCACTTCGATGTCATTTTACCCTATGAATTTGCAGCACTAATAAGCATTTAATACCCTTACAAAATAAATACCCGAAACTGTCAAGCGTATTAAATAATCTTTCTTATCAGATGTAAAGAAAACAGACAACGTCTTTACCAGATAGCAGCAAGAGCTTCAAAGCACAACAGTACATTCAATTACATTCAGTATGTTGTAATTAATCATTCCAAACACATTTTTTTTTACAATTAACATTTTTTCTGATGAGGGTAAAATATATATATATATATAATATAATCACTTCTTATACAAGGTGATATTGTAAAAATATAGATTTATTTTGACATAGATCATGTATATTAGCATATGTTCTAGTTTTAATTTCTGCTTACATAATAAAATAACTGATTCAATTTTTACGTAGAGGGTTTCTTAAAAAAGTTCCAAATTTCCTACTAAATCTAAACAATTCATTATTTGTCAATTATCATGTTAATGTGATGTTTATAAATAAAAAGCTATTTAAATTCAATGCTTACTTAAAATACGGTCCGTAACATTTAAGTTATAAGATTGTAATGATAAACAAGGTGCCAAATTTCCAACAGCATTTGTTATATGGTTATGTACTGATGTTAATCCTTGTTCTGTAAAATTTTCCAGATACTCTCCTGTTTTGTGAACTGCTACAAAGGCACTAAAATAATTTCTGCACTTTCGATTTTGTAAACTGCCCGCCATTTAAACGGTTAGCTATAGATATAAAATATTGATCTACGGCATGAATGTAAAATATTGATTGTATACGAAGGCAACTTAAATAATTTAGTAAGGAAGATAAAAATAACTTTCAATTGCTTATGGATACTGCATATATAATTCATTTATTTGTTGTATATCAAAATCGTTTTTTATGTGTTAATGAAACTTTGATTCATATGATAAAAAAGAATATTAAGTTTTATGGTAAAATGTTGAAGTTAGATCTTCCGCGTTAGAACTTATACGAATACGTTTATGAGCTTTATTATGGAAATTGTTCATGGTCTGTAGAAGAACCCTATCTAGGTCACTTAGTCGAAGTGGAATACTTGTCTTATCAAGACTTTCTCAAGTCAAAAGTTTGCAAGACGTGTTAATTTAAATATCATTTTTAAAACTTACATTCTATATTATTTTCGAGTAAGTTCACAAAGTTCGATTATAGTTAAATCTGTCATGAACAAAAATACACATTCACGGGGGAGGAACTGTTACACGAAGGATGGAGTTCTTATGATAACTTGTTCAGGAGTTCTTGTGATAACTGTCATGGAGTTCGTCGGAAAACATCTTTATAAATTACAAAAACACTCGTCAAAAACGGTTATTTTCATCTTTCAAAAATGAGCTTTAGGTGCTAAATTAAACTTTAATGATTAAGCTTGTCTTACATCTTGTATTATGTGTCAAAAACTAATTCAAAGGTCGTTTTTCATCGCCTTTTGCTTAAAATCTGGTAGTTTTGAGTACAATTTTCAAATTATTTGCCAATTCACAAGTTTTGACCTGTTTATTTCTGGTCTTCATCCTTGCCATACATAATCACCTAATTATAATGCAAAATTGCAAACATAAAGCATCGGCTAACAGATTTATACCCGATTTTTCAAATGTCTAGTGATGACTTTGAAGATGTCACAGGGTTCTTATGATAACTTTTGTTATTGCCAGTGTGTTTCATTCGCTAAATCATTTCACGTTTTGGCGTTTATTATTATTCAATAAGACTGTAAATCATTATTATTATTATTATTATTATTATATACCACATTTCTATAGCACTCTTTTTATAAATAATACATGTTCAAGAGTGCTTTACATAAATCCGATAAAACATAATCATATATATATATATAAGACATAATGTACAACATTAATTAAGTAAAGCTATTAAACAATAATGATAATCTAAAACCAGTAAAGGATGGTAAGAAATACAGACACATCTAGTTTAAGATCAAGGCTCAATTAAAATTAACACTGAAAATCTAGCAAAAGTAGTACATGTATGATGCTTTATGAACTAACGTCCATAGAACTTTATGAAATAATGTGTTTTGAGAGCTCTCTTAAAACATGGCAAGGTATTACAGTCTCTAATGTCAGGTGGTAACGCGTTCCATAATTTCGCTGCGGCTGTCTGGAAGCACCTGTCACCATATCGTACTGTCCGAGATTTAGGCACAACTAATGTCATTGAGTTATTCTGGGACCTCAGATTTCTGACTGGGATGTACACGTCTATCATGTCTTTTATATAGGCTGGTGATTGATCGATGAGGGATTTATATGTATTAGTCAAAATTTTATATTCGGCCCGATACTCTACCGGAAGCCAGTGAAGTTCACGTAAGATAGGTGTTATGTGGTCATATTTGAGTGTTTTGGTCACAATTCTAGCTGCTGTATTTTGAACATGTTGTAACTTGGTCATTGACTGCTTAGAGACTCCATATAACAGTGCATTACAGTAGTCTAACCTAGAAGTAACAAGTGAATTTACTAGAGATTTGGTTGCTTTAACAGTAAGATAGGGTCTGATGTGACCGATTTGTCTTAATTGTGCATAACAGTTCCTACAGACATTATTTACATGTTGTTCCATCCTCATGTTCGGGTCAAGAAATGCACCAAGATTGCGCACACTAGATGATTGGCTAATTTTCGAACCGTCGACTGTTACTGTAACATCTGAAACAGGTTGTGCGTTATGTTCAGATGAGAAGATGATCAACTCTGTTTTGTCGCCGTTTAGCTTCAGCATGTTGGCATTCATCCAACTTACAATATTTTCAAGACATCTTTCAATACGGTTTATATTCTCCTGAATTGAAATATTAGTCACTGGTTTGAAGAATAGATAGAGTTGTGAGTCATCTGCGAAGAAATGGTTGTAAGGATCATGTTTACGGCAGATTTCTCCGAAAGGTTTCGTATACATCACATAGCTCTTGGGTCCCAGGACAGACCCTTGAGGTACACTGTACTCCATGTGGACTGGCTGTGATAGTTTGTTGTTTATGCATACAGTCTGGTATCGGTCGGTCAGGTATGACGTCAACCATGCGAGTGGCTTGCCTGTAATTCCAAAGTGTTGTTCAAGGCGGCGAAGGAGCGTTCCGTAATCAATTATATCAAAAGCAGCAGACAAATCAAGCATCACGAGAATAGTCACATTGTTATTATCCAAAGACCGTAGAATGTCATTTTGAACTTTTAACAATGCAGTCTCGGGCGAATGGAACTTGCGATAAGCAGATTGGTTGACTTCGTGTAGATTATTTGTCTTCAGATGGCTCTCAATTCGTACGTCAACGAACTTTTTCAAGATTTTAGACAGGAATGGCAAGTTAGACACAGGCCTATAGTTTTTCAGTTCGTTAGGATCTAGATTTGGTTTCTTTAGAAGAGGTCTTATTCGTGAGTGGTTGAACATTTTTGTACATAAGCAGCATCCAAGGACACGTTTATGAAACTGGTTATCACTGGTGTTAGTTCATCTAGGCATTCTTTTAACAGCCATGTTGGAATGGGATCTAACTCACAGGATTTGGTTGCTGATTTTTTAATCAATGCTTTCACTTCTTGCACTGTGGTTGGAGCAAACACTAAACACCCGTATATTCAGATTCCATATCTACATTATCAGGTACCGATTGTGTTTGAGAACGTATGTTATTCCTTATTGTTTCAATCTTTCCGATAAAGAAGTCACTGAATTTCTGGGCAAGGCGCTCTGAAGATAGATCAAATGGTAGAATCACTTCATTTGTATCTCCAAGTAGACCTTTGGTAATGTTAGATATACTTTTATGATCATTGCCACAAGACTCTATTTTACTTGTATAGTATTCTACACGAGCTTGTTTTAACATCTTGTTCACACTAGAACAGTGTGTTCTGTAGATCTGATGGTCTATTGTAAGTTTATTTTCACGCCATTTCCGTTCCAGTTTACGTTTTTCATGTTTGGCTTCGTGGAGTTGCTCTGTATACCATGGACAAGCAGGTCTCAATGTAATAGTCTTGTTAATCATCGGAGCATGTTTATCCAAAATAGAGGTTAGACTGTCTGAATACTCCATCATAAAACCATCTATGTCAGAAGGGATACACTCTTTGTTGAAGAATTCCATTTTCCGTATGTCATCTCGAAAAGAATCAATGTCAATTGCGCGAAGTTTTCTGTAAGAAACCAATTTCCGTACCGGTGCAGGTTTTGAGGCTTTGACATCAAATGTAACAGCAAAATGGTCACGTAAGATATTTCCACTTGAATCAGAGAGTCCAGGATCTACGACCTCTATGTTTGATACAATGTTGTCTGTTTCCCTTGATATCACTACGTCCAATGTATGACCTGCAACATGGGTTGGTTCTTGTACATACTGATGCATACCACATGCATCAAGGTTACTTGTAAATTTTCTCGTATCGTTGTTGTCTGGTATATCTAGATGAAGGTTCAGATCGCCTACTATGATTGCAGAATTGCCAACTGTAGCGTACTTAGTTAAGAAAAGGGGCCACTCGTGATCAAGGAAAGTGTTTGTATTCAAGCCGTTCTGTTTAGAAGGAGGTGGTCTGTATATTACCGCTAGCCTCAAAGAGTACCGCCCAATAACTACATTACCGTCCATGAACTCAAATTGTGAGAGTACCTTGCTTTGACTTGACGACTCAGTGGTGACTTGTATAGAAGCTTTATGGATGATAGCTACACCACCACCTCGCCTACCAACACGCGGGACATGTTTCATTTTGTAGCCAGGAGGTACAAGTTCACTGATACACACCTTATCAACGGAACTACCTAGCCATGTTTCAGTTATGGCACATATATCAAACTCATTGGAGAGAATAAAGTCACATATGGATAGGGTTTTGTTTTTCACTGAGCGTGTGTTCATTAAACATATTTTTATGTTTGTTTGGCCTTTTACTGTTGTATTGTGTTCAAGATTTACCCGGATTAAGTTTTTCACATTGCACATGCTGAGTGATTTTTCTATACGTCTTCTCTGATTAACTTTTGTTATTTCTTGGGGAAGTAACTGTAAATTGTCAACATTCACACCATTGTTAGTATCCCAGGCTCGTCTAATCCCATATTGCCCACCTCTGTTCCCTCTGTATTGCATTAACTTAAGTCCTTTCAAAGTGTTGATAATAATAGGATTAAATCCTTTTTGTGAACTTGGTAATTGCCCGATATTATACAGGTCTGACCGTGTATATATAATCCTCGTCGAGTTTCGCTCACTAAAACACATTATTGCTATATGCGTTAAAAATAAAATATTAAAATGTATAGAATCATCAAAGTTTTAAATTCCAAATATCTTTAAAACCACAAGAGTAATTCACAAGCAATTTATACCACTGTGATTACAAAATGAAACTACGTAATATATCAAACTTTGAAAATTTTCAGTCAAGTATAACTTTCACAAAACAATCAAGTTTGCAGAGCAACAAAAAATGCAGCCTACACCTGGCGCATACTATTGATATTCATTATGAAATGCAGTACACAGAAAATTGTGGATAAAACTTTGGTCATAAGTCTCTGTAAAGGATAAACCTGTGATAGGCTGCTATCATCTACTGTAACAGTAAAACTTCTACCAGCGGTCACAGATATTCAGCAGTATCATGGCTCAAACCGAAAAACAAAAATGTCTCAAAACCTACACGTTGTTCTCAGTTTCACAAGTTTTAAGCAACCACCTTTCTTAAGTAGACAATATATAGTAATGTTTCCCTTACCTAAGGGCTAAGTAATTTGTATCATTTTATACCATAATAAACAAGTATATAACCATTTTAATTTCTACACCTATGTATTAAAAAAGTACGATGCATGAAAAAACTCAACTGCGGTTGGCTCTAACTACCGATCTCTCGGACAAATTTTCACGTCCCTCCAGGTTCGAGCAAGCTAAGTTTGACTCTATATTCTTGTTATTAATTGCAGCTAAAGTAGCAGAGTTCCTCCACTTACATCAAATAAGGGAAGTACTCATCAAACATCGACAGAAAAAAATACACGAAAATACCATATTTAAGTAATTCAACGCGCATTTTATCACGTAAGTCAATGCTCTACATAAATCCTTCTTCCAGTCTACGAAATCTGCATCAGCAAAAATATTATAAAAAAGAAACGGGGCTCATGAACTAAAATACTCTCAAAACAAACATTGTATATCCTAAATTTTGTGCAAACGATGAGCGTACTACATTTCATAATGATCAACAATCCAAACTAAACTAAACTAATAAAAGACGCTAAAAAGCGCAAGAAACACACTGGCAATAACAAAAGTTATCATAAGAACTCTATGACATCTTCAGAGTTATCACAAGAACTCCAATACATTTGAGAAATCAGGTATAAATCTGTTAGCCGGTGCTTTTTGTTTGCAATTTGGCATTATAATTAGGTAGTAATGTATCGCAAGGATGAAGATCAGAAATAAACAGGTCAATACTTGTGAATTGGCAAATAATTTGAAAATTTTACTCAAAACTACCAGATTTTAAGCAAGAAGCGATGAAAAATGGCCTATGAATTAGTTGTTGGTACATTATACAAGATGTAAGACAAACGTAACCATAAAAGTTTCATTTAGCACCTAAAACTCATTTTTAAAAGATGAAAACAACCATTTTTATGAGTGTTTTTGTAGTACATACATAAGTTTTCTGACGAACTCCATGACAGTTATCACAAAAGCTCCTGAACAAGTTATCATAAGAACTCCATCCTTCGTGTAACAGTTCCTCCCCCGTGACATTAATGTTACTTTTAGTATTAAAGTAAGATTTGACATAAACCGTATACTATGACCAGTCTAAAAACACAAAATGTCGTTAAAGATAAACTATGCTCATCTTTGAGTAAGATATTTTTATTGCAAAAATTGATTGTACTCTTTTAATCTCAAACTGAATATGTCAGAACGTACAAACTATGTATGGAAATCTGCATTCCTTATTACGGATCAAGTAAAGTTGGTCCTTCCTTAAAAAAAACTTGTTTTTAATGACCTTATATAGTCATAGTGTATCCACTTATAGTGTGTAGGATTAAAAGCATATCAAATTTACTTTGTGCGAAGTCAAACATGTTTATTTAATATTTAGAAAGAGACTGTGTAGCAATTATTAATAATGTCAAATATTAAATTTGAGCAAAGTATATCTTTAATATAATAGCATGACTAAAGTTATGTTATGTAACATTTTCAAAATACTTATTGCTGTGTCATTTTGATTAAACAGGGTATACGTAATCCATAGATCTTTAAACCCGACTTTTGTACAAGGGGATTGTAGATAGATAAACATATTGATGCAGCCTGCGTATTTCGCTGTTATATGAAGGATAAGTGCTGTTTTATCAATTTTCAAAATAGAAAAAAGCAAGCGAAATGATTGTATAAATTTCTATTCATTTGAATGTTATTTGTGACGAGGAAGAAGGAGAGACAGAAATAAAACGTTAACTTTTATAAAATTGTTTGGAGAAGACAGGTAAAATGTGGATACTACTTTCTCGTATCACGGTTAACATCTTATTTGTTTCCAGTCGTAGTGGTAAGCATGTCATTATTATGAAAATTTATAACAAGTTCAAAGGTTTAAACGTTTCCTTTGTCCTTTCGTATAAAGTTTTGAATATAATACAGGGATTGAATTAATAATTGCCCATATATGAGTCATATAATATGTTACGCCTTTATTACGAATTTAGCTTTCTTTTTCATCGGTCTTTCAATGTATCGTTTAAATATCTCTTTGTCCTTTCGTATAAAGTTTTGCATATAATATAAAGATTGAATTGCAGAGGTCCAACATACAATTATTTATATCACGCTGGAATAAATAGCTTAAATAACAAAAACATCTTATTGCTGCACGTTATAACTTCAACGTTTTTTTAACTGTCTGGTGAGACATTGACATAAAAGTTTCACTTTTCAACTGCATGTTTATAACATATGATAAACAAGATCGACAAGGAAAGGCGGCGCTCAACGAACGCAGCCCCCACCCGACCCAGCAACAAGCGCCAGTGGCAAGGAGCCCAGGAAGACCCCAAAGAAAAACAGGACAGGGCACAAGGCAGAAACCAACTATCCTAGTAAGAATGAATAATTGATTAAAGTGATACTTGTATTTTCAATCAAACCCCTTTTCCAAAAACATTGAAATATGTATTACCAACATTACCTCTATTTCAAATATACAAAACCGACTTTGGTGCCTTCTGGGTGCCCTTTTTTAGTGTATCGGGGGCTGCGTACTGTGAACGTTGCCTTTGCCTTGTTAATCTTTATGCTTGTCTTTTTTTACCCATTCTTCAAACCTTTCCCAACTCAACATGCTTTACTGTATGGAAAGCCTGTCTTATCCCACATTTTATTATCTGTTATAATTAGTTTTTACCCACATTGATGCCTTGATACACTTTCATATATGTACTACCCTATCCCATTTTCAAATCTTATATATTACCCAACCCATTTTTTTTTACAAAATTGAATATGCATACGGATTTATATACTTTAAACTAAAATATTTATGAAAAAAAAAACTTTTTAATTAACATACCTCTTACTTTGGCGTCGGATGCAACTAAAGAATAAAATGACTCCAAAATATTGTTTAAACGCTTTTTAGAGACGTTTCCGTTATTTCGCATTTAACATGACAGAACAGAAACTCACAAAATTATATGCCTAATATCTCTCCTTATGAATAATGCTATAATCGCATTTATTATAATGCTGTTTATAATTTGAATTTTCTGATAATGTTGATGAACAGATAATCACAGAACTTCCTTAATTCATCATTAAACATATTATCTACACGTTTGTCAATAACCATTAAGGAAGGATATAATATTTCAAGCAAAACAAATGCAAACAACCCACTTTGATATCTTTTAATAATTGCTTGAAGCAATTTACTCGATCGGAGACAAGAATACAACTGTTACAATATTGAACATATTAAAACGCAATTAACATCAAAAGATTAGCGATGTATTAAAAAGGAAAAAATGTCATAAGGAAAGAAACCAAAACAATCACTGTGTTGTTCATTGTGATTTTTGTTTTGTTTGTTATTTTGTTTCTGTTTATTTTTACATTTTAATAACATATGGTTTCTGTCAGTGTCCATCAATAGCGTAACAAAGCAAATAAACACTCTTTGTGTGTTACTTTTATCTGTTACAAATAGGTAGTACCCACATTGATACCTTGATACTCTTTCATATACATGTATGTACTATAGTCTACAATCCTAACCCATTTTCAAATATGATATGTAACCCAATCCACGCGCCGTCTAGTAGATATGCATTTGTCCGTATAGCAATGGGGAAAATTTTAGACTTGATTTTGTGCATTCTTTTGTGTTTTAACAAAATCACATTGTTTTCAAATTTTCTAAAAAAAAATAGTTTTTCTGATGTACAACATGTCACACAGCTTTAATGGATTAAAATAAACGTTTACCTGCAGTGATAGTGCCATGTTTGAATATCATATTCTGTTTATAATTATCTAATGTTATCTACCTAATAAATAACGTGCCAATGAGCCAGTCTTTAGTCGGTCGTTCTAAAATTTAACCGTTGAGAGAGGTAATGCCATTTCAGTTTCCAATTATGGTTCCCCTGGCCTATCTTGATGATATATATCTATCAATTTATTCATATGTTTAACTATTTTTTATTATTTGATATTACTATCATATTTTTGCTATTTGTAAAATAACAGACAGTTCGTCCTCAAAATCATTCGAACATTATGCAATTGGCACCACTATTTATATGGACATAATCTCGGCACATATTGTTTTGAACTTATTTTAAGTTTACCAATCATTTTAATTTTACTTGTTATCCAATTTATTTTGCTTCGACCGGACGTTTCAATCGTTGTCGCAACAGGCAAACATTTCAGAATTTCAGACACATACCATGATACCAAGAACATGGAGAAAAAGTTTATTAGTGCTTCGGATATTCAACTGTAATAGAGAACGATTTTCATTTCTGATTTTGTACATCACCTGTGACTGTTCACATCATTTGGCGGCGTCTTTGATGTGCAGCATCAACATTTAACTTGTTTATTTAGTTGATATAATGATAACCTTACTAAATTTTTTTTACATAAATGCACCTTGCTGACATTTCCTCAATCACAGGTCTCTTTAATATATTGCTGATGTTTACTTTATTGCAGTACGTTATGTCTGTACATTAATGTTTATTCAATTCATTTTAATTCACGAGATATAAAATAATTCTAAAAGTGTCAATTCAATTGAATAAATGTTTGACATGCCTTTACAATGATCGTAAAAGATATATTGCTAGCTTGTGTTTTATATATCTTAAATCAAATATGTTAATTTACAATAACACGGGAATAGTTTATTCAAAACGTAATGATATATAATTATTGTTGAAACGGTGTCGCGTTATAATCACACGGGCGCAATATTACCACGTTTTATACAGGTTTTTTTTAAACCTGCCTATGACTTTGTTTACGATCAAAGCGATTTGAAAATTAATATAAATCTTCAGCATAGAAGAATTATTTTGGAGCATTGTTTGATAATTCAAAAAATATTTATTTTCAGAATTTATGCGTGAAATTGAGCAAAATCACCAAATTTTGCATCTTTCCTAGGGCATTTTGAAAAAAGTTCTTGAATTATCAAATTATGAAAATAAATGCTTTTTAAAACTTGTCAGGGGTGTTAAACTTTGTTTCTTGTCTATTGTTTTATTTCTAACTGGGCTAGAACTGAACTTAAGCTGTAGTTGAAAATGGCCAATTTCTCAAAAAAACAAGGTCAAATTAAGATTTTTGCCCGAAAGGGTAAGTACTACAGAAATAAAACATGTCATTCATAACCATACACATTTCTTCTTGAAAGTAATGGTCTAATAACTTTTCCCATATTCCATCTGTTCACAATTCAGTTATTGGTTGTAATCAACATTGGCCATAAATATAAATAACTAGATTTAAACCGGCTCGTATCCTTCAAACGTTTTTGTTTAGAATAGCGGAAAAATCCTGTTGAAACGTGATTTTAGCTGATTAAGTACGTATGCATCATTAAATTACACTAACTTTGATATCAAAATGTTACAAAACGTTGTGTCAACCCAGAAAATCATTTAGACAAAAATTACAATTCAAATAAACAATAGAATTCCACAACTTTACAATGCATGACAGATCTAGGTTTAAGCTGCTATAATGTCAATTAATAATGAATTATATACTTACAAAACTATGTTGTCCGATTTCTGGCATTTCGTTATTTTGTTTGGTTGTGGTTGTTATAAGTAGCAATAACATGAGTGAGTTTAACAAGTTTAACAAGTCTTATTCATATCAAACCAGAAGGTCAACGACCCATGTGGCAAAATGCACAGTACAATTACAAATATGGCAGTTTACATACTAGCATATAAGACCTGCATAAATAATGTTAACGAACATATTTCCGTTTCAGTTTACGTAACAGTAAACATAACTTATTAAGCAAAATGTATTGAGTTTTGCATATAAATAGTTTACATAATTACAAACATGTAGCAACGAAACAGGTGACAGATATGAATATAAACTGTCCAAAATACATTTGAAGCAGTTTATCGAAAATATAGCACATTACGATTTTAGTATGACTGGTAACAATGATTCGCTGAATGAGTAAGATAATATAACATCTGAGAAGACCATATTTGTCAGCCTTGTCCGAAAAAAATGAGTGACAGAATGAGAAACATGAAATTCTTTTTTTATTTTGTCACGCTCTGTCTTATTCCTTTTGTCGTCAATTCCTGAATGGGCCCTTCAACCGCGACAACCCAAAAGATAAAATGAGAAAGGGGAGACAATTTTTATTAAAGTTTATTTTGTTGCCACATATTAGTGTACAATTGCCTTAAGTTTGGCATTTTATCATACTGTTGGCTATGGGTCCCACCGAAACCACTCTTTTTTCATTATATTGTTTTGTCGCATACAAGGAGGATAACACGAAATAACAAAAAAAATAGTGTGCGGTCTGATCGAAAATCGAACCTATGACCATTGGAATTGCATACTTGGGAACATCGGAATACCATACCACTGCTCTAACAGACTGAGCTATCCAGCGGCTTACACATCTTCCCCAAATAGTAAGCAGTTCTCAACCGTGACACATAAATATAATATTACATCAAGGATTTGCCTTTTTAAGTGAACTTTTTGAAGAAAAAAATCAAATTTTGAAAACTAGTAAAATAACAAATATAACTACAGTGTAAAATATGTATTATACCCCTTGTTAAAATTTTACAAACCCCTCTGGTGTAAATTCCTCGAACCTCATCTGTAAACAGTGAATTTCTATTATTCAATAGTTGTTTTCTATATATACAGGAACATATAGTGTTTTTACTGTCTCTACAACAATAGCTCTTATACAAGTTTTTATCATTTTAACTATATGCAACAAGATTAAAAATGTTTAATGCATATAAACAGTAAACTACTTTAGGCCAATTTCATTAAATATTATAATATATAGAATTATTAAAAGTCTTTTGTCCTACCAATGGGTAATTTTGTAACAGGATGAGAACTAATCTAGATACCGACTGAGCTATTAAGCTGCTTACACATCAACTCCTGTAAATATTGAACAGTTCTAAACCATGACATTATTACTTCCCTGCTTTATTGACATTTGTCCTCAAATTTATCAGGGTAACTATGAGAATTAAATTCTCAGCTATATGCAGTCATGGCAACATGTTGGGCACCAATTATAAAAGGGTGAGAAAAATGTTCAGCCTGACTGGGTTCGAACCCGGGACCCTCAGAATACCATAACGTGGCTTGACCGACTGACCTATCCGGCCACTTATACATGTTCTCCCCTGAATAGTGAACAGGTCTGAATCATGAAATAATCCTACTTATAATTATTATATACGAATACTATATATTTAAAACCTTTAACAAAGATTATGTTATCAATGAATAAATGCCAATAAAGTGAATGAAAATCTTATTCAAGGGAGGTGATCTGTTGTTGATCTTGTGATCCTAGGATCATGAGATTCTAAGATCCCACCTTCACCATGATAATGCCAACAATCTAACAACTGGGACCAATGACCTATATGTTCAGGACTCCTAGGACCATGGTTGCCCCTGAAACTAGGAAAACTAGGCAACTGCTGCATATCGATATTCCCATTCATGCTCCCTCACTCTTACACTTTACTGTCCCAACTGAACATCAAAGTCAATAATGTTTGTGTTGAAGTCAAACACTTGCATTGCTGTGAGACAAATGATAAATTCTATTAGCAAAATGAATTATACTTCAAAAATTCCACGTGAAAAAAGACAAACAGCAAAATAATGATTAAAATGATGTATAGAGCTATAAACAAGCATTTACCTATTTCTAAATTTAACATTATTACAGGTATCTTTGATAGAAAGATTGAAACATTTTAACGTTGATTTCTGCAAAGTAATTTTCAATAATTTAACTGTAAGTTAATAGGGTTTTCACTTGTTAAACAATGTATCTTAATTCCTAGTGGTAGACTTATACTTATAATTCAGTTTAAAGTGAATACCATGAATATTTACAAAAATAGCACAAAAACACATGTTGATAAGGACTTTGATTCATAGACAGGCAATTCCTTATTGTTCACATCATCTAATTATAACTTAAATTGAATAATGAAGATGAAATATGTTATGAAGGTTAAACACATTAAAGGTTACATTTTATTGTAAATTAATTATTATCATCATTATTGAAAGATGTGTCCTTTTACTTGTTATAATCAAAGTTACTAGCTGATGGAAAGTAATAGGTCTAGTTATGTGTTAGTTTTGCGTCCATATCTACCAGTTGAGATTTTAATACATTGCATTGCTATATTTTAGTGTTATTACAGTTCATCCCAAAAAAGATATTGCATACATGTTTAAGCTAGATGCAGCATGCATATTAAATTGCTTATTACAATGAAAAGGATGTTTTTAACGAATTATAGAATAAACATCACGTGCTTTAGAATAACTGTTGATTTATTTTCGTTTATTTCCCTTGCCAATTGCTTACATTTCATTCATTGTTTTAAATCTAAGATTTATCTTTTTTTTATCGTAAAAAAGAAACAATGATATTTGCTTGTGTTAATAACTTATTAAAGTAAAATTATATTTCATTGAACATTTATATAAATTACTTTATACCTGTCTGTAATGCAAAAGACATGATAATTTCATCCAGAAGCCGAGTTAAAATTCTATAGTGCATGATCCTTTTTGTCTTGAATTCTATAATAAATAGCTTTGCGTTGCCCTTCTTGTTAAAATGTCAGAGTTGTGTCCTCTAAAATATGTGCACTGAAAAGATAAGTATGCAGATTTTCCTTTAGTGTAAATTTACAATAAGAATTTATCTGTTCAAACACATTTATGTTGACTCAACGCCAGATTCTGTAATAGATAAGAAATGCTTATTTAAGTGATTGTTTTGTAACAAAATAATATCTGTTTACTGATAATTTGAGGAGACTGCTTTATTTGGGTTTGCTTTTAAATTTTTAATTTCATCTCAAACTAAGTACACGTAATAATAAACCGTCCTACATACATTGAATATCACAGTAATTTCACAACATACAAGTTTCCCTAAAACGATGCCTTATTACCTAGTATGTTAATATTACCAGTATGCTGGGCATTTTGTACAGAAAAATATTACTACGAAAAGCTCAAATCGTAAAACAAAGATTTTTTATGTTGAAAATTTTATATGAAGCTGTTAAGTTTTTCTCCCATTTCTTTCCATACTCAAACTAAATCAAGCTATTCAGCTTTACATCATATTGGTATATTTACATTTTTAATATTCATTTATATTTATCTATTTCCAAAATATATCAAGTTGTTTATGAAAAATGCAAGCTTCCGTCCATCGTCCTCAGCGAAGGCACATTTGATTACATAATTATTTTTTAAAATCCTACAAGTGAAGTCCGAGGTGTTCTGTGCCGCGGAAATATAACAATGTAATTATTAAAGGAATGACAGCTTTGCTGCTAACGAGTAACTTTATTTACTTTTCGTACTGAATGTACAAACTTTTTTAAGAAAATCCCGATTTTTGCCACAGTAAACGCATATTCTATAAACTTATGGTTTACATGATTGGTTAAAAAGTTTACTGGTGTCCAGAAGTTTTCTTTAGACTCAAATTTTAAAGCTTAAGTCCTGCAATTTCTAATTATTCTAGTGTCAGAGTTTTATTTAGATTTAGGCAGTAATCTTAGATCATATAAAATGTTATTTATAGAAGATAAACTATTTTAAATGATTTCTTAAAGTTCAATGTTAATTAAAAAAATTTTTAAATCATGCCTTTTCCCAATGTTTCCAAATTATTTTTTGAAATTGTGCAAAAAAAACGTTTTGGAATCATTTACAAAAATAAATTGATTTAAATTACGTTTTTCGGGAATCAAGGAAAATTTTCGACAGTCCTTTTTTCGGAATAAATTTTTTGGGAAAAAAATTAAACCCAAAACCCGTTGTAAAAAAAATCCCCTTTTTTTAAATTTAAGGGGAAAATAAAGTATTGAAAAGGGCCGGGGAAGAAGTAAAAGTAGGGTGAACGTTTTCGGTTGCCCAAAAATTTTTCTTTTTTTCGTGGGGTCCTTTTTTCGTTGTAACGTGCGTGCGTGTACCCTGAACTTTTGCTTTTGCCGAAACGTTTCTCAAGCGTGCATCTTTTAAAGCTTTTTAAACTTTTTAACGTTTTCCGTGTACTTTTTTCGTTTATCGTGCTTTCTGAAAGCTTGCTTTCTTTTTTCCCAGAAAGGGTTTAGCGGCGTCTGCGTTCCGTTTTAACGCTTAAGTACCGTTTTTTCCCGTCTGTTACTATTGAGAAGTAAAAAAATTCTTAGAAAATATATTATGTAAATTTGTTTTTTCCCTTTAAAACATTTAAGGTTTGTTCTGTGTCCCGCCAAAGAATAAATATTTATAAAGAAAGTTTTTATTTGATTTTTAAATTTTAAAGGGTTTTTAAAGTTTGTCCCTCGCGGGGGTTTACTGGTCGGGTTTTCTACATGTTTTAACCCCCGAGTTTAATTATTTTTTAATCCTTTTTTACATCCCGCATAAAAATATAATTACAAATTTAAATTTGCAACATTTTAAATATTAACAGAAATAAAGGTGTTTTTTGCTTTCCCAAATTTAAAATATTAGATATGAGGTTCGTCAGACATCAAATGATGGTAATCAGACTAGCACCCCAACCCCTTTTACAAGTTCATTCTTCTGACTTTTCATCAAAGACTGTCCGAATCCTATCCGAATACTATTTTAGGGGATAATTATTTTAGACAGTTCCTTCCTATTTTTCTTGACAGATTTATATTGATATGTAACAGCCTGGCAGGGACTCGAACCCCTGACACTCGGAATACGATTCCGCGGCTCTTGAGTTCCTCTGAGCTATTCGGCCGCTTACACGTTTTACTTGTTTAAATACTGAATAGTTATAAACCTACTCAGTATTTAAACAAGTAAAACGTGTAAGCGGCCGAATGTGACTGTGCATATGTATGCAAATATTTCTTCGAATTTCCCAGGGTAACTTAGCATTGTGAATTAATTTCTAGCTGGGCTATACAAATGTTTGTTAGTCACAGGGTGAGAAAAAAGTGCATCCTGACATGGACTCAAACCCGTGACCCTCTAAATACCGTACCGCAGCTGTACCGACATTTGTTAATAGTTTCATTATTTGTACATGTATAGTGAACATTTTACTAATTATACATTGTACTATTTCTATATTTTTGTACAAATAAAAATAGCTAGATATTTTTCTAGATAAAAAATTCTATGGTGGCTAAAATATACCATGTTGTACTTTTTAGACATGTAATCACAACAGACAGGCTAAGCCACCCTTTACAAAATTCCCCTATCTGTCAGCTCATAATCAAGGCATAGACTACTATTTTTGTATGTGGCCTGGGCTTTTACTGTTCACTTACAAACCGTATAACACTGATAGCCAACAGATGCGCAGGCTGGTCTGGATCCATGCTGGTCGCAAACCCATTATGTTGGTTTTATCGTGACGCGGCTCAAATATATCTTAATCTTATATGAGGTCCATAATATAACCCACTTTGATAAACATATATAGCTTTCTTGATTTTTATTCTGTATATTATCTAAAATCACTTTTAAGGTTTATCAATCCGTAATCATTACTTAACATAATACCCCTTTGAGATACCCGAGATGAGCCTGTGTCGCCCTTTGCTAATTAACTTAAAAGTATATAAACTATCCATATATATAAACCATATATAATCTTTTTGAAGATTTTTCTCTCAGCTGAGTAAGATAGGTATGCTGTAGTCCATAGTCACTTGTTTAACTTCCCTCAAGTAAGTTATAAACCTCACAACTGATAAAATTCTAACTATAATATACTTAAATATCACCTATGTATTTATATAAATTTACAAAAACACATTTTGCATACTAATATATCTTTTGGGACCTGTACATTTCCTACAATATCAATTTTATGCTTCATAGGTAGGTCAGTTCATTAAAAAGAGCATAATACAAGATCCCTATGAAAAGTAATGTAATTGATAACTCAATCCAAATAAACTTTATTAATTAAAAGCTTTAATTAGATGACTTAAAAAAGGAGATTTCAATAGTTGTCCAGGAAAAATATAAATGTTATAGTAAATTCTATGTGGACCCCAACTATTTAAGAAAGCAGTGCCACATAAAGGGTAATTTTACATTAAACTTAACCTCTTAGGAAATGATACAGAATTTTTTTATATAACATAAATCTATTATGTTAATTAACAAACATATCTAATTGACTAAAATAAGGTAGTCCTAACAAATTTCATTACAAAATATGAGAATTATGGCAAATCTCCTAAGATGCCTAAATGTCCAAGATAATGCACTAAATCACTACAAAATATGAAAATTTTACCTAATTATAAGAGCCTTGGAAATTAAACAAAGCAACAAGAGGAATATTATTAATCTATCATATTAATTAACAAACGTATCTAATTGACTAAAGTAAGGAAGTCCCACCAAATTTCATTACAAAATATAAGAGTTATTGCAAATTTCCTAAGATACCTTACTGTCTTAAGATAGAACACCAATTCACTACAAAATGGGGATTTTATATCAGCCTAGGAAATGAAACAGAATTATAAGTGCAACATAAAACTATAATATTAATTAACAAGCATATCTAATTGATTAAAATAAGAATATCTCAATAAATTATATTGAATATTCAAAAAATTATGGCTTATTTCCTATGATGTATAAACTATACAAGCTTACACACTATTTCATTAAAAATGGGAGTAATATTACCTGATTATAACCTCATGGTAAATGAATCAAAGTTATATAAGCAACATAGTATTATTATATTAAGTTATACCTACATCAAATTGACTTATATAAGAAAATCCAACAAAATTCATTGAAAATTAAGAAATAATGGCTAATTTTCTATAATGCCTTATTAATAACTTTACCACACTAAATCATTGAAAATTTGTGTAAGTTTACCTCAAGTTATAACCTTCTGGTCACTGAAACAAAGTAAGTAAAGCCAATTAATGTTATACTATCAAGTAACTACTACATCTAATTGACTAAATGAAACCAAGTTAGTAAGGCAACATATTACTATAATATTGAGTAACAATTACATCTGTTTGATTGATATGGAAAAAAATCCACCAAATTTCATTGAAAAATAAAAAAAGGTATGGCAAATGTCCTATAATGCAGACAGAGGTGTTCAGATCCACTATCAGTAAGGAAGTGTTCCCTTCCCCGTCAGGGGACCATTACTGGCATGGTATATGGAATCACAAAAAAAGATACTGTAAAAACTGATTTTTTCATTTTTTACAGCTCAGAAACTGTTCACTATTGAGGGGGAGAAGATGTGCAAGCAGACTGATAGCTTAGCCAGTAGTCAGCTTCGACACTGCATTCAAAGGGTCCCTGGCTCAAGTCCCAGTCAGACTGCATATTTTTCTCACCCTTTGACATTTGACTCCCAACAGTTAGTAATAAAACAATGTGAAATTGGCCTTGAAGTTTCATACCATCACCAATTCCAAAGGGGACTGTGATGGATGGTGTAAAACTCAAAGTCCTATTTCACATTGTTCACTGTACCCATTCAAAGACGAATTTCAATAAAGCAGGGGAATATGTAATGGTTCTGAACTGTTCAATATATAAGGAGATGATGCGTAAGCAGCCTAATACAATATAGTTCAGTCGGTTGAGTGGCAAAATGGTATTTCAAGGGTCCCGGGTTAAATTCCTGGTGAGGCAGCACCTTTCTTTTTTAACTTGTGACAGTAACAAAAAAGGAAGGTATTAGGCATTTAATGTTCCTTAATAATAATATAGCATATTCTAACATATAGTGCATAAAATGTCAATAAATTTCAATTTCAATACTATGAAACATATTTTCTGATGCGCTGCTCTTTTGGTAAATCCATATACTTTACAGTTTACACATGATTCACAAATTATTGGAGTCCAACACTCCTCCCCTCCTGGCACTTATGGATCGAGGTGCATGAGGTTGACAAGTTTCTCCATTTTCCTCATTTTTTTCTCGCTTACAGTTTCGGGCCCAAAATAGAAGTTTATTCTTAATGTAACACTTTAATTCATTAAATTTCATTAGGCTTTTCACATTTCTATAATCGTTCTTATCTGTTATATTAAAACATATTTTATCAATATCTTTTTATGGAATTTAATTTTTTGATAACAAAAAAGAATAAATATATGCATGTAGTTTTACAGCTGATAATTTTTTCAGAACTCATATAAAAAATCAAATTAATATTTATTTTCCCGGGGAAATTTCATTATACGTATTATCACCGAAAATCATTTTTATATCAATCTTGTTTGCAAGTATGTTTTATATTATATATATTTAAGAAATAACATATCCCAAACAGTGATTTTATCGCTCAATAACATCACTGTTTGGAGTTCGGATGCAAAGAATTATATCAAGAGGGCGTAGCCCGAGTGATATAATGATGCACATTCGAACGGCAAACAGTCTGAGTGATGTTATCAAGAGATAAAATCACTGATTTGGATATATTATTTCGATTCTAACACGACATCAACAAATAAATGTTGCCGTACTTGATAGTTAAGCAAATTTGCGCCTCAGATTTGTTTCCGTACTTATTTTCAGGGCGTCAGATTTTTTTGTGGTTACGTCACGTGTATAATGATTACGTCACATGTCTAAATATAGAATGTCAAACTGTGCATCTGTTGCATAATAACACACACTTTCTGTTCTTCTATGTTCAATAGGGTAAATGCGGGTCATGTTAGAATATATTATAACCCATAAGGCATGGTATTTATTATATATATTTATCAAATTGAAAAAAAGGTGGTTTAAAAATTGAGGTTGAAACTTTCAGGGCCGAAACGTCCTGAAAACATATAGATTTAGCCCTTGTCTGGAAAATATGTTGGGCTGGCGGTCTGCAATGTATGTTTTCCTTTGTTTAAAAAGGTCATGTATTAATTTCGTTCGCCTGTATGTAAATGATTTGATAATTTGATCGCTGATTTACTAAAAGTTACTACCATTCGTTTTTTTTGTTTACGCCAGAAGCGGTGTCGAAGTAATTATTATTATCTATCTAAGAGATTCCTGGTATAAAGCAAAGTATTTTTTCAGAATTGTGCATAAAAGACAACCCTGTTAAATAATTTTTAATGCATGTATTAGCGCTTGATGGCTTATAATTTCAATAATCATTTGTTAAGGCTGCCCAACAAAAAATAATATTTGTGCCATGTTGAGTGCATTCGCGGATTGATATCATTACAGCTCTAACCTGGACATTAAGATAAGTTAGTTAACATAAACCCGTTTAAAATACATGAATGGCTAGCTATCATTAAATCAAATCACTAAACGATCTAGCTAAAGTTGTTAAAAATTTATATGATAAGGATATTTTATTAACGTTTAGAAATGTTTTCTATTTTGCGTGCCTTTTAGCTTGCATATATCGTATAGCGTATTTCGTTTTGCGTGCGTCTGCGTATTTCGTTTCATAAAGCGTGCGTGTAACGTGCGTTCGTATAGCATGTAACATGCGTGCGTTTTTTCCGGAACGTGCGTTTTGCGTGTAAACTGAAACGTTCACCCTACTGTATCACATACACAAAATAAAGATCGTTTAAAGTGAAATAAGAGTAGTTTTTCATTTACGCGTCTATAGTATAACGCTAACATTTAGCGCGTCTTTACACAATGTTTGTTTAAAGCTAATGACGTCACATCAAATTATATGCACGGATGTGCAATACCATATTTACTGAGTGGCAAAATCGGCACCGGTGTGTGAAAAAGCATATTAATACATATTAAGCGCATGTCAATAAATTTCAATTTTAAGTGATATGAAAAATATTTTCTGTTGTGCTGTCTTTGTAAATCCAATAACTTAACATCACAACCAGTTTCCTTATTTTCCTCATTTTTTTTCCTCTCGATTACAGTTTCAGACCTAAAATAAAAATTGCGTTCTTAATATTTATATAGATCTATACTCATATATTGTAATGCCCTTGAAAAATTTACCTTTTTTTAGTGATTTCACTGTTATTTCTACTTTCACTTTCGTTTTGAGAAGCTTTTACTGGCGACAACTCAGTATAAATCATGCGGTGTCCTAATGAAACATACAGGACATCAACTTAAATCTACGTATTGTGCCAGCAATTTAATCATTCTTGATTTCTGGAAGCTTTTTCCTTTAATGTTATCCATTTCCCTTAATGTTATTCGTGGCAGAATCCTGTGTTTTTAATCTGTTTTCGTCAAATAGTTAATTCCTTTATTTTACACTCAAGATTATATAGTTCGATTGTTTATGATGCAGGCCTCACTTAATATATAGATTTGCGTCATAAATCCATCTGAATTTAATTGTTAGCACTGTATATTTATGAAAAAATGCAATGAATTTTTTTCAATGTCGGCCATGTTGGACTATTACGTAGAGATTACGTAGTGAATGCAAGGGATAGTTCTTTATCCGATTGCGCATAAAAAGGAACATGTTACCCTAACTATTTTACTTTCGATATTAGCGCATGATAGCTTATAAATATTTCTAAAAATCATTTGTTGAGGCTGTGACAAAAATTAATTTCGGTGCTAGGTTGAGTGCATTTCAGTTCTTACATAAACTCGTTTAAAATACATTTCTAGCTACGATACGTATATATTAAAAAGGCCCTAAAGCGCACAATTTGTTGGGCTACCATACAGTATAGATCTATATGATAATCAAAATTTATCGCTAAACGATCTACATGTAGCTATTTTAAGTTGTTAAAAACTTAAAATGATTACGATGTTTTAATAAAAGTTTCGAAACGTTTTCATTTTGCGTGCGTTTTAGCGTGCGTATATCGTTTAGCGTATTTCGTTTAGCGTATATCGTTTTGCGTGCGTCTGCGTATTTCGTTTCGTTTTGCGTGCGTATAACGTGCGTTCGTATAGCGTGTAACGTGCGTTCGTATAGCGTGTAACGTGCGTTTTGCGTGTTAACTGACACGTTCACCCTACTGTACCTAGAAAAAGAAGAAACAAAAACAGTTTATGTGCATAAAAATTACTATTCACTATATTTAAATAATATAAAATAACAAGCAAAAGATTGCATGCTTTTGAAGAATGTTGCTTCAGGGTCTGCAAATATTGGCGTCATTTGCAAATATTGAGAATGTAGAAAGAAAGTAAAATATCTTAAACCTAACGATCCCTGAAACAAGAACAAAACGACATTTCTAATTTGCCTTTTCAATAAATCATTATAATATTTAAATTTAGTTTCTCTATTTTCTGTATTTACAGATTTTTAACACCTTTTTTAATTTGCTCTTAAATCATTTTTATGACGTGCTTTATATTAGCAGTTATGATTAAAGATATTGTCGATGTTTTTTTTAAATAAAACTTTTAAATAAAACCCCCAAAAATACTAAATTAAATTTCTTAATTGTTCTGGTTATTCCTC
>NW_026852995.1:0-31963 GCF_026571515.1 Ruditapes philippinarum
AAAGAATTCCCTTTAAATAAAAATGGGATGTTTTGGAATTGGGAATCATTTTAATGATTTTGTTTTTTTAAACCTGTATTCAGGATGAAGTGGCATGGCTGACATTGGGTATACAATCAACATTCCTCAATATGGAGGAATTATTCCCTGTCCACTCAACACAGTTGGCCCCTTGACCTTGGATTTTTTCTTTTAAAACCAGTTTTAATTACTTTAACGGAAAATTCCTGAGGGAATGGGTTTCCGAGGGGATGCCACAAGTACGTAAATTGAACACGCGAGGAAATACAAAGTGACTTTAACTCAAAGGAATAAGAATTGAAACCTAGGTAAAGGTCCCTGAGCAAAAGGACAATGCAAATGCCCTTTTCAGTCCAACGTCTTTGGACAGACTTAAGAAAAATCGCCAAAGAGTTTTTATTTTTGGCCTGAAATGTTCTTTCGGACGTGTGGATTTATATCCAGGTTATAAAAAATTCAGCATTTTTGTTGTAAATTACAAAGGTGTTACTTGTTGTAAAATATGTTGAACAATTTAGAATCTAGGACCTATTAATCAGATGTCTTTTTCCTTTGTTTAAGTGTGTGGTATAATTGATGTAAAATGTTTTCTAGTTGTATTTCTTTAAAATTGGTTCATTTTTTACATGAAAATCTGGCAGATCTTAACAGGAAGACAGAAATTTGTTTGTAAACCATTTAATGACAGAAGGGCTTATTTTGTCTTTTTGTATACCATTGCAAGTTCCATTTGTATTTGATTCCTAAACAAAAAAGTGGCTAGAGGGCTTATATGATTAGTGTAACCGGCTAAAAATGTCTGTGTTATAACTACATTGTTCAGGACTTATATTTGGTACATTTGTATTTTTACTATCACTTTCTTGTACATAGAATTAAATTCAAATCATGAAAACCATTGGGTTAATAATTAGAGTGATTTTTTTTCTTGCGTTTTTCTTTTGGCTTTCTATAATACCTGATTTAAGAGGTCATAAACCTTTTTTCGCATTCTTTAAATTTCTGGGAATTCGATTATTACTGTCAAAGTTTTTTGTTTACAATTTTTAAAATTACAAAAACCCAATGTTTCTTATAAAAATTTTGAAAGGCATAAATTCTATTTTATTTTGGCTTTTTCAAATTTCTTAATAATAAGAAAATAGTTTTTATATCTCACCGAAGAAACTATTTCTTTTTGGGAAGAAACATGTCCAAATTTAAATCCTGGTAAACTTTAGCTGGTCCACTCATTACACTGATAAATCTAAATTAACGAGGCTACCAAATGTTGCAATTGTTTATGTTTTGGTTAAGTATATATGATTGCTTCGGATTACAAAACAAATTAAACATTTTGGCAGAGCATTTTTCTTGAAACGTTTCCAATTAAAAAAGTGTTTATTTTAGTCAATTAAACGGCAACCATGTTTTTTAAAAATATTTCCCTGAGCGCAAAAAATTTTTGAAAAATGCCTTTTTAAAAAACGGGGCATAAAAACTGGGGATTTATTTGCAGAATTGTATAATTTTTTTGTTAAGTTCATTCAAAGAAAGAAAGGAAAAAGGGAAATTCCCCATACTAGTCAGAGGGTTTTTTTAAACTGAACGGTATTGGGTTTCAGTTTAAAAGCCGTTCTTGAATTTTTGGGGGTAAATTTGGCTTTCCCTATAACATTTTCACATAAAAGGTAAAACAGGTAGATAAAATTTAAGGGTTTTTTTAAAGGGTTTTTTCCTTTAAAAAACGTTATAAATTAAATATTTGCTTGAAATAAGAAGGGGTTTATCGGAAAACTTTAAAAGGGAAAGTTTATTTTTAAATAAAAATTTTTTTATCGTGAAATATGAACTTAATTGCATGCAGACGCCGACATATATTTTGCATAATTAATATAATAAACCGAATGATGCTACTGACAAAAAAATATACATCAGATATTAAGAAGTGAAAGAAAACAAACAACATTTTTCATGAAAGTTCAAGGATGATAATTCTGATATCCCCGGTAATAAAGGGTGCTAGAATTTTTGAACCTTGCAACATATGATGTGGGATATGATAAGAAACATACATTTATGGTAAAGTTTAAAGAAGGTACATTAAAAAATATAGATGTTATACAAAAAGTGCTGAAAAGTTGTGAACTTTAGCGTGCATAATCACCATAATACTGTCAACTATCCATATTTCAAGTTAATAAAAATCAGTACTTTTTTGAGTTATCAAAAATATTGTTATATTTGCCATATTTCATTTGTTTGTCAAAGCAACAAAAATTTTCAACATAGGAGGAAAATAAAAGGTGTTCATAATCTCCAGACTGTCATCTACCCATAGTTTAAGTTTCATGAAAATAATATCAATATTTTTTTGCGTTATCACGGGATTCAGTTTTTGTGTTATATTTGCCATACTAGTATTTTAAGTCTACTTGTTTTCATAGCAACCGAATTTTTCAACATAGGAAGAAAATAAATAATCCTCAGACTGCCAGGATCCAGTTTTGTGGACGGGCTGACTGACGGACGGGTGAATAGACGAACGGGAGGGTAAACCTAGTCTCCCCCAGTTAAAACCGGTAGGGGACTAATAAATTGATTAGTATACAGTTGAATAAGGAGACGAATAAATGAAATGGAGATGAATAGGGGAATGGTATATAGAGTAGGAGTATTCTAAGAAATACAAAATGTCCCTTGTAACATAACGTTAGTCAAACACACTTAAAATCTTAAAATTGGTTGCAATTCCACTAAGCAATAGTCCTTGTCCAGCACACAAGTGTTTGCTGTAGAGATGTACTGATGTCAGGGAAGGGGGACATGGGGTTATTAGCATAGTCCTGACATGTTAAAAAAATTCATATATGATATAACTATTATAATACCTATATGTCATCTTCGTTGCTAGTTTTAACAAAGTACAGAATTATTTTATTTGAAAGACATCATAACATACATGTACACAAACAAGACACAAGTTTATTTTATGTGGGATACATTAAAACAGAAGACACTAGATCATGAGCTATTTTTTGACAACATATGTAAAATGGATTAACAAAGATAATGCAGCTAAAAAGTTAAAAGTTATCAGCATAAGCACATCTAAGTACATGGATTTAGAAATTATTTCATGGGTTTAAATGTAACAAGAATTACAAACAAGATAAAGCAAAGAGTAAGATATACATCAGGTCTGGGAATCAGAACTGCGTCGTATACAAACGCCGCCATCTTGGAAAGGAAAAGGTAGATTTTTTTATTTATTACTCTTTATGTTGGAATGGAGTGGAAACCAAATACATGTATATGTATGCCCACGGTTCAAGAACTGTTCACTATTTAGGGGAGATAATATGTAAGCGGCCGGATAGCTCAGTCGGTAGAGCCGCGTTACGATATTCCGAGGGTCCCGGGTTCGAGTCCCAGTCACGCTACCCTGTGACATTGCATCACTGCCCCCAGTTTTGCGTCAAATGTCACAGAGTATGAAAAATGTGCATGTATTAAGACGCTCAACTATTTCCCACTTTGTTTGGTACATGTTGCTCGAATATATATATTTTGTAAAAAAAGGCTACAGCGAACTTGCAACACAAAGCGGTCAGAAATTATATAATGTCTTGTGGATACGAAGCAGTTCATATTGCTTTATCCATCGCGTTTTCCTTCGAACTCATTATATACCGTTTCAAAGTTTACCATAGTCTTCAAAACATAATTTTGTATCATTTACTAAAATGTCATTAAAAAAAAAGATGTTTATTTTCCCAAAAAAATAATGATGATACGACGCAGTTGTATTTTCATTGTAGGCTTTAATTCAGCTATTATGCGCTAAGTATGCTGGTAACGTCCACCAACATTTCTTGTTTGCGAAAGGACCTTGTATACAATTAAAGTCAATAGCAGAGGTCAGTTACTGGTTTCATGAAAATGAAAAATGTAATAAAATTCTATTAAGGATTCATTTTTTGGTCGCTTTTTAACCCAATACCGCATAAGCATTTTGTGAAAAATGGCTGTTTTTATTGAAGAGCCTCTAGTTACAAGTTCAAAATGCTATGAAACTATAAAAATGTTTCAATACCGATCAAACTTGGCACACATGTTGACTGGACCATTGCCTTTGTAACAGCATGCTCAGTCTTAAATGTGCTGTTACCATGGCAACGAGGGGTGGGGGTCGCCGAAAAAGTGATCACCTTTTTAAATAACATTTCTCTAACAAAAACAAGTGTTGCCAGCTTTAATAAGGCATTTTTCCATTTGGGGCATCAATTGAAGGGGGAGGGGTGGAAAAAGACGTTTAAAAGCGGGTATATGAGGGAATGGATTAACACAGATAATTATAAAAATACTTGAAATTACCCAAAATCGAGTTTTTCCATGTTAAAACATTGCCTTACACATAGTTTTTGAAGAAAAATTGTTGTTTTGTAAATTTTTTTTCATTCAGCACCTGTCATCTAGATATTACGGAAAAAAGTGTATCAAATGCAAAACACATTGAAACACGTGATCCGCAAACCAGATGACAGCATGTTCTAGTGTTGCCTTAGCATGCTTGTAAACTTCTCGTGAGTTTGAAACTAATAGGGGGTGGTTACCTTTTGCATTTGCAGTACATTTGCATGTTCCTCTCATGGACGCAGTATTAACCTGGAATGACCTTTGTTGTTGTTGTTTTTTCTTTAGAAAGAGATGCATTTTTTTTTAAAAAGTATCATGCTATTGGAAGAGAGGAATGCGCAAATTGCATGCCTACCTTAGTTTGTATGAACAAAATTTCCGACATTTCCGTAATTACTTATGTCTTTTACGCGCCAATTTTATTGTATTCATTTTTTTATAATCGTTGAGGACAGTTGAAACATAAATCGGGATATAAATAAAATATTATTCGTCTCTTAAATGAACATTAATTTTATAAATTATATTATAATTGGTTAAGCTACGATATTTTTTGCAAGTAAGGTATGCGTTTCGTTCAGTCATTTTATGTTCAGCGCGGAACTTTACCGCTTATTTTGCCGTATTGCATTTCTTTATTGTCGATGAGTCTAGACGGACTAGAGTTACTCTAGATTGGTTAAATATCTACAACACAGTATCATTCTATTCCATAATGAACTTTAAATTTTCGAAATCGAGTTATAAATGATACAACTAAAAATTATTTTGTAAAGTACGTGTCTGTTTTGCTAAGGTAGTTTACGCTTCGCACCGTTAATCTTGATACAGATGTATGCTTTGATAGCATTGTAGAAGTTTCCCCTCCATTCAAAAGAATCACCTGTTTGAATGAGAAGGTATAAAGTATTTAGATTACAAAAATTTGAATTAATGAGAAATATCATACTTTATTATGACTGCTCAAAATTAAGGTTTGTTAAGATACGATGTCTTAAGTCAATGGAAAACGTTGTGCGATAATCAGACCTAAATTTGTCTCATTTGTCGAAAAAAAAACAACAACAAACCAGACAGGTGTATCCGACCGACGCTGAGCTGTTTATGTTTACTGACTTCAAATCACTTGCCCCTAACTGCCGTGAATCCGAAAACCACCAGGGACTTTTTATTCCTTCGTATGGAGAACTTAGCTAGCTTCAAAATGTTGATGGTTCTCTGCCAGTGCAACATTTTGTCTGAATTAATGCACAAGGCCACTGTTGATATCCTTGCTTTCATTAAAGCTAGAGCGTAGAGTAAAACCACAAATAACTATAGTTTACTAAGAGCGAAGCTAGCCAAAATGAATTTTGTGATTTTAGTTCACAGACTTAAATAATTTTGCCAAAAAATGTAGGGATATGTAAGCAATATGAACTGCGTCGTATCCATAAATATTCTGACCCGCTTCGAGTTGCAAGTTCGCTATAACGTTTGTTTTTACAAAATATACGTTCAAGTAACATATACCAAATGAAGCGAAAAATAGTGGAGCGTGTTAATACATATATCTGGTTTTCAGTCATTTCCAACAAAAAAATAAATAAATGAAAACATATATTTTTCCTTCTTAGATGGATGCGTTTGTTTATATTTTGTAGGATTTAACGCAGTTCTGGTGATTCCCAGTCATGTTCATGATATCTTTACTTTGAGTCGAGGCAGTTTTTCGACTTCATTTTTAATTTATAAATGTATATATATCAATACTTTCAAACAGTCCCACTCATGGTTTTATTTAAGTAATTTTCGTAACATTTGGTTTAAGTCGAGCATTTATATTTTATTCTCTTTAGAATTGCTAGGTTCATTTGGCATCGATAAAATTACAAAGGAAATTTAAAGTATTCAAATAAAATAGGTATAAAAATAAACAAATAAGAGCTGAAAGGATTATCTTAAAGTAAACATCACGAATAAGAAATAAAGATATACTGAAAGAACTTGGTTGGATGTCGTTCAATGAAAAGTGTAATTTTCATACTGGAATTCATCTAACATTCGTTCTTCTAATTCTCTCACATCTTTTCAAAATAAGTATAAAAACGTATCTTGCTGGTCAAATAAATATCATCGTGACTCTGTCATTATGTCAGTATAATACGTGTACATGTATATTTATTAAAATATTTGTAAATGAAAATCACATAAATGATATTTAATATCTAAAAAGAGCGTTTGTGACAAACTTTTAATGCAAAACTAAGCACAAGTAGATGTTAATGTTCTTGTTTTATGATGTTTTTGTGTTTGTGTTTCTATATATTGTTAAGAAGGCCACATTTAAAATTAAGATAATATGTTATTTGTTTTCTACGATTTTATATCTTCGTGTGTTAACTTCTTTAAATAAAAAAATCTTTTTATTATTATTATATAAATGTATATTATTTTATTTTATGCTTTTCAGTGTATTACTGATTTATCCGTGAAAATTATATTTGATAATTTCACAGTGAACAATGACGAAACTACTTTCTTAAGATTTTTCCCATGTGGTACCTCAATTTTATTTTTGCTGACAATTCTGACAATGTCAGACTGTTCAGAGAAAAGCAAAGCTGAAATAAATAAATAAATAAATAACTTAAATGTCAAAAGAAATAAAAAGAAGAAAACTTACTTCTATTCATTCAAATTACCAACTCTTATTTTTTTTGTTTCATTTTAACAGTCCGAAAAATACGTTCCTTCCACGCGCAAAATGGCTCTTGATGACATCTGGGCATATATTTAAGAATCCTACGAGCAATAACTGCCGTATGCTTTATGAAAACTTGAGAAGCAAGGACAGCCATCAGCCCGAAGAATAAGTAAACAACCCAGCGTTCGTTAGGCAGCCTTTCAACAATTTCCAAGTTTCCCAATTTCCTAGCCGCTTTTTGAATGTTTACACTTCTGTCAACACTTATTTATTGTCTGTTTCAATCCTCAAAGAAGTTTTCTTTCTTTTAAAAAGGTGTATGAGTAACAAATCAAAATGGTATCCCTCTGAATCAAACACAATTATTTTGCTCCCGTGAAATACACAACTTTTAAAATGGCGGCCGCTTACATTTAACAAAGCCGGTTCTAATATAAATTAGCAGTAAGTAACAGAAATATGGATGGATGGTTGGACTTTTTCTTCAACTAGAATTGTTTGTTTTGATTATTAAAACAAGCGATCATTCATATGTTTTTAATGAAATGAATAATATCACCGCCATTTAACGTTGACTGTCAAACTTATTTTTCAGCCCTAGACTTCTTGCATTTAATGAGAAATTCGAGTAAATGAGGCTTTCGATGGGGAAAACAGATTTTAATAGTATCGTTATTATTAAGAATTTTCGTTTTAAATTGTTTTAACCATAAAATCAAAAGAAACTTTGTTTGTTTGTTGTGTACTCGTGAACTTTAAAAACAGTATTCTTACTCATGGCTACGCCACTCGTGAGAATACTGATATCAAAGCCCACTCGATGAAATAAAATTTCATCTTACACACACACACACACAAACAGACAAATATCGTCAATATAATATGATATTTTTTATTTACTTTCAAGATAAAGATGTCAAAGACAAAGCAACCTTCGATCATCCGGCGTACACCTCGTGTTTGCTATGTTGTTGTTGGACTACTCTGTTTTATCATTGTCGGGATACTCATAGCGTCTGGAATCATCATTCATCGTCTTAACGTTAAAATATCGTCATTTCACGAAGAGGAACATTGTCCGTCTCGTGATCAAAACATAAATCTTGACCCTCCGGAAGTACTTCCGCCTTTTTATGACCTTACAAAAGATGAAATTTTAGCAATTAAAGGATTTTTATATAGACAGCCAGATTTAAACCTTGTTCATGCATCTGAAATTCATACAAATAAAAGCTTTATATATACAATGGAACTTTATGTTCCAGAAAAAGAGGAAACCTTGAGATTTCTGGATGAATCAGGGCCTGCACCAAAAAGGGAAGGGAAGGTTATTATCTATCGGGGTGACAAAAAGGATCCTTTTGTGCAAGAAATAATTGTCGGACCACTTCCAAATCCAACGGAGAAACGATCAGAGAAACAACGACCGTTTACGTATCGCCCTTTATCAACACCTGAATATTTTGGGACTATCGCAATAATCAAACATGAAATAGAAAACAAAATTAATCATATTTTAGAAGAAAGTTACGGAGGGAAAGTTGGCCAGTGTTTAGACAAATGTTTAGATCTTCAAATGATAACTCCAATGTCACCAGTATCTTCAGGCGAACCAACCTCAAGGAAAATATGGTTCTGGCTTGCACCTGTTGGCGAGTTTTGGAGCCTTAATCCTCTAGACTTTTCTGTACTGATGGACATGACAAGCACCAGGGTTGATGAATACAGAATAGACAAAATATACTATGGAAACAATATGTATAATTCGGTCGATGATCTTGTTACTGCTTATGATTCAGGAGCAATTTCTAAAACTAAAATTAAGTTTCCAACCATAAACAAGAACTGGTATTCTACTATGAACAGGAGGGGAACTTTGTTTCCGGAGGAAGGTTTACTACCGCCGAGGGAGTTTGAACCGAGTGGAAAACGATATTCCATTCATGGGCGCCATATTAAATACATGGGCTGGAGTTTTGACGTAAGAATGTCAACAATGAGTGGCCCTCAAATATTTGACATCCGGTACAATAACGAAAGAATCGCTTATGAAATGAGTCTACAAGAAATTGCTGTTTTTTATTCTGCAAATAGTCCTACTCAACGTTTTGCAGATTATGTTGATAGCGCAGCCATGATTGGATCCCGAACGAAATATCTTGTTTCCGGTGCAGATTGTCCTGCTCACTCAACTTATTTGAGTTCCGATGTAGTTCTTGATGATTCCGAAGACCCGATTCATTTTGAGCGAGCATTTTGTGTTTTTGAGCATAATACAGGTACCCCGTTAAGGAGACATCTAACTTACCAAGGCAACCGGGTATTTTATGGAGGAATGATGGATACAGTACTGACAGTTAGAACAATTTCATCGCTAGCCAATTACGATTATATTATTGATTTTATTTTCCATCAGAATGGGGCTGTGGAATATAAAATTATATCAACGGGTTACATATTGACATCTTTTAGACATCCACCGGAAGATAGCTACGGTTTCCGGTTGCGCGATCATATTACCGGAAATATTCACCACCACATGTTTCATGTAAAAGTTGACTTAGATATTCATGGACATAAAAATAGATTTGAAACGATCGAAATAGTTCCCGAAGAAGTAGATAACACAATGTTTCCAAAATCGAATCGAAAGTATCATCAGACGAAAATGGTTCGTCAATTGGTTGGATCAGAAAAAGAGGCAGCTTTGAAGTTTGACTTTGATGTACCTAAATATCTCACATTCTACAACAAGGACTTTATATCTTCTACCGGTGCTCCAAGAGCATATAGGCTGTTTACGAGAGGAACTTCAAAACAGGTATGATGTTGTAAATGCTTTCATTAAACTACATTGTTGTTGTTTGTATCTATTTTCTAAATGACGTAACTGATATTAATAATTGCAAGAGCATTTCAGTATAATCAAAGAGCTGTAAGTGCTATTAGAGCGATCGTTAGTGACGGTCCAAGAATGAGAAGAAAATATTAATGAATTCATTAAATGTATATTTCAGCTACATAATGACACAGACATTTGTAACAGAATTTGATTTACATACAAACCTACCAATGACGCTTTAGTAATATGATAAACTGCTATTATTATGCACATTGTGTTAATTAAAACCCACACATGAATGCTACTGTCCGACGACAGTGACTTCTGACGCTGTGACACGTGACATTGGTTTTTCGAAAGATTTTGCCCTTAAACGCTGTGGGTTCAAATCCCAACAAGGACTTTGGCCTTCCTCAGCCAGTCAAGCTGGAAAGTCGCGATATGGCATACACTGTGTTGGTGCCACATAAATGAAAACTAAAGAATTCGGAAGATAACATTGCTTTGACTTTTTTATTAGCTAACCGGAGCACTTTGTGTGTCCGCCACAATTTCTTTAAACAACCTAAACCATAATTAAGGTGACAATTGTGACCTTTTCTAGAGATGTATCTCAGGTGAGCGATCCAGGGCCATTATTGTACTCTTGCTATAATAACCAAATTACGTCCAACTCCCTGCAGGTTATCAAAGAAGGTACTGGACAGGAACCGGCTATTTCGTGGGCACGTTATCAGGTAGCTGTAACAAAATATAAGGAAACTGAAAGGCGAAGCAGTTCAGTGTATGCTATGTATGACGGTATGAACCCAGTTGTTGACTTCCAGAGTTTCATTGACGACAATGAGACCATTACTGATACGGTAATTTAAACTTTTACATGTCTGTGTAATCAGTTTGATGTACCTTTCGATTAATTTAAGCTTTAAACTAATGAGGTAATTTGATCATTTTCTTCAGAACGATTACAATTTAGCATTCTGGTTTATATTCCAATATACACGACGATAAACAAGGGGCAGGACGTGAAGTGGTTGCACACTTGGTTCAAGCGAGCGAATTGGTTGCAAACTTAACAAAATGGTGAACACGGCGTGATTTTTTGAAACGGGTGAACGAATTTTTGCCAGGCAAGTGGTTTCTTTGTTATTTTGAAGTTCATTAGTATGTCTTTTCCACAATGCAATATATATGCCACACTCGGTTAAAGGTTTCAGCATCCTAGAATTTGTTTTGACGAAGTTATTGAAGATATAAACTGATCATGTAGATATTTTTAAATTTGACATGTGACTGTTCTGGTCGGTTTTTCTCCTAATTTATTCGAATTTGTAAGTTTTAAACTGCATTTAACAATAACAAACTATGTTACTGTCAATGCTGTATAAATGTTTTAGTTCGCAAGTCCGAAGATAACGTTCAATACACAAAAATATCTTGTTCAAGCACATTTTGGTTGCAGACTTATACCTCAAGCATTTTTGGTTGCAAACTTATTCTTATTCTATTGAATTCCATAATAAATCTTTGCAAAAGGAGTGTAGAAGGTTATATTTATTAACCTATTTTCAATGGCAATTATTGACATTTATGTACTGTTACTTGTTTTTGTCATAAATGTTATTTATACTTTCTTCTTTTACAACAATTATGCAATTTATGTTTCAAATTGCATAGTTCTCAGTTCAATACTATAATCATCAGTAAAAGAATAGCATATAGAAAAATATTTATTGATACTTCAATTCTAAAATATGTCATCATATGTAAAATGCAAATGAAAACTACACACAAAACAAACGTATGTGAGAGTACTGTTGTATGTAAGTGATTTATTTTCATCATAAACATAAGGACATGTGCACACATACGATATTACTCGGTAAAATTTCCAAAGTTTATCAAAACCACAAGAAATGTTAATTTGTTTGTTTCGTATGTAAAGATAAGCAGTTGCCTTAGACATAAAGTATGTTAATGTACTTAAAATACTTTTACAAACCGAAAGTTAAAATGACATGCTTGTTTACAATATTTCGGATTTGATGTACATCCTATGTCAATTGGTATTCTAAAGATGATTTTGATTATTAGATCATAATATAAATGATTTACGTTTGGTTATTTACATTGACTGATACGTGACAAAACTACTTAAAGTCATTGTTCGAGTTAGGGGATTTGGAAGATGTTTCGATTGGTCAATAATAAGGAACAATTTAAAGAAACATGTGAATAATGCCCTTGTGTCAATGTTAATATCGTTTTTATCTACTATACAATCAAATTTATTTCAAATCTCAAAAAAGAACAATAATGAAAGCTGTTTGTTGTTATTTTTCCTTCTTTTCCTTTACAGTAAGTCATGCCAAGATATAAAAAAAGTCCTAAGACTTTGTAAAAAGAAAAGAAGTATATCGAGGAGAAAAAATGATGAAGATAAACACAACTGAACTTCAGTTTAGCATATTGTGTTTTATATCTATTTGAAAGACCCTGTATCAGGATATATCTGCACGCATGCACAATTTGTATATATATTTCTTATTAGATGAACGGGTATAATTGCCTTAATATTGCTTATTATTTAAAAAAATGATAAGTTATTCCTCGCTAAAATATGCATGCCACATTATTGACACAAAAGTTTGCAACCCAAAAGGCTTGAAGTATAAGTCTGCAACCAAAATGTGCTTGAACAAGATATTTTTGTGTATTGAACGTTATCTTCGGACTTGCGAACTAAACCATTTATACAGCATTGACAGTAACATAGTTTGTTATCGTTAAATGCAGTTTAAACTTACAAATTCGAATAAATTAGGAGAAAAACCGACCAGAACAGTCACATGTCAAATTTAAAAATATCTACATGATCAGTTTATATCTTCAATAACTTCGTCAAAACAAATTCTAGGATGCTGAAACCTTTAACCGAGTTGTGGAATAGACATACTAATGAACTTCAAAATTACAAAGAAACCACTTGCCTGGCAAAAATTCGTTCACCCGTTTCAAAAAATCACGCCGTGTTCACCTTTTTGTCAAGTTTGTAACCAATTCGCTCGCCTGAACCAAGTGTGCAACCACTTCACGTCCTGCCCCTTGATAAAGGAAATAATTTACATGAATCTAGTTTTGAAAAAGGTTGAGCATTCGGAACAAACGTGTGTAACTTTGTACATGTATATACGTTTTTCAAAAATCCATTACTAGTACATTGTGTATATACAATGTATATTTGTGAAATTCTAAAGTCTTTAATTAATTTGTAACTTCAGGATTTTACAGAATATGAGCGCATCATAGTTTTGCGTTGTAGTTCATAAGTAATTACATTTTTTTCTCACTTTTTTGTAATTATCTTTTTTGAATCAGGATCAAGTGGCCTGGGTTACATTGGGAATACATCATATCCCTCATATGGAGGACATACCCGTTACTCCTACTGTTGGTCTTGATCTAGGATTCTTTCTTCTGCCATACAATTACTTTGACGAAGATCCTGCTATGGGTTCAGGAGATGCCATACGGATTGAACCGGAATCACAAAGAGATTATAGTAAAGGTTTAAGAATAGAAACATATGGGAAATCTGATAACGCACAGTGTAAGCCAAGACAGTCAATGTTTATCGAGAATCTAAAGAAATCTCCATACAGTATATTTGGCCAGTTGGGTGTTGTATAATTAGTAGCATATGATTAAGGAAATCACCTGTATTGGAGTACAATAGACTTTAGTCTCATGGAGAAGATTCTTTTCTTTGGGATCAGTGATTGTGAAAAAACGTCATGACATATGCTTATACTTATGCTCAAGAAACTCGTAATCAAATGCAATATGATTATTAATTATGTTATTTTATCACATGTATAAATATTTTCATAGGTATTAATATATACTAGTATGTTTTTAGATGCAATTGTGTACGTTATGCACCTAAATTGTCAGGACTTGACAACTAGGATTAAATGTTACACTATTGTGCATGTTAGCATCACATTGTAAACAAATATTAATGATACGCAATGGTAATTTGTTCAGCAAAACGAATTCGCGTCATAATGTATTATAAATTGTTATTTTTTTTTATATATATCATTTACATGTACATCATTTTAAGTCTGCTTGAGCATTCTATATTTCTTCTATTTCTAATATCATATATTAAGGATAACGAACCCTATCTAATACGTTCTCGAGTTTGAGTCGTTTGCTTGTTACATTTTATTGATAACTATATATTGGAACTGGAAGCCTGTGGTAATCACTTAGAATGTGAGAAGTCTGGGGTTCGAATACCAGTCCAGGCAACCGAAAACAGTGTCTTTTTTAGTGAAATGAACTTTTTTCTCAAGAAATCAGTCAAACTATGCAAAGGAAGGATCGTCCATGGCCGAGTGGTTAAGATCGTTGACTTCAATTCACTTGTGCCTCACCACTGTTAGTTCAAATCGCGGCAGGGGCTTAGATCCTCACATGGTCGGTGGTCTACTCGTGTGCCTTAAATAATCCTCTACCAGTACAGCCGGAAAGTACTCTATTGATGCGACTTAATACCCAATCAAAAAGGGTTGGGTATGAAAAGTATGGTTTTGTTTAAAAAAAAATGAAAGAAAAGAAAAAAAAATGTATATGATATTTAATGTAAGTAAGAAACTAACAAAGCAAAATTCCATAATGTATCACATTTAACCAGGAATAGTAAGGAATAAAGGCGATAAAAGTGATCAATATTTTCACATCATTCTTATGCTTAAGTCGTTCAAGATTCCCTACACATGAACACCAGTATTAGTATCTGGAACAGATGTGAGGTGTTTGATTCTGTTGTTAAAACCACTAGTCTTAAAGGTTTATAAAAAAAAATGTTAAGTAATGGGATAACAACGTGACATCTAACATCTGTAATATTAATTATAAATATATTTATTTATTTATCTAATTTATCTATTTATTTATTTATTTATTTATTTATTTATTTATGTTGCATCGATGTGTATGCATGTACATAGCATTTACATAAAAACGCATATTAGAATATACAATGGCATTTATTTTTAATTACATGAGACAATGTTTGTATCTACAGCTATTTTCTTTAATAATATACCACTGATATTTTCCAGTCAGTATTGTATTATGTTTTATATTGCACACAGGTTTCGTAAACATATAGCTACGATATGATTTCAATCATAAAACAGAACTTTTTACTGTGTTCCTCACAGTATATGTATTCTAGAATTACAGGTAAATCAAGATATTAGATATTTCTAAAACTAGCATGTAGACATTACATAATTATAATGATTACGCATGTACAAAAAAGTATGAAAAAAATACAAGAGCTTATAAACTCCAACTTTGTATCAAAAATGAGCGATACAGTATACATGTAGTTTCATAAGCACTTCACTTTTCCGCAATAAAATCTATCCATTTATGAAGTTTCAAGTTGATATTTCAATTTCTTTTTGAGTTTTGACCAATATGGACCAAGAGACAAATTAACTATGAAAATCATATTTAATCAACATTGTAAAATCATTCGACTCGGTTGCTACGGATATTTTCAGCTAGTCTATATTTGCTTCTTTACTCAGCCATCATTGTATCGTTGTTGATTACTCGTGTACCTTTCTTTTATTTTGATTCTGCTGGTCAACAAATCCAGGCACTAATTCCAACTTTATTAGAAATAACCAACACTATTACAAATAACCAACTCTATTAGAAATAACCAACTCTATTAGAAATAACCAACTCTATTAGAAATAACCAACTCTATTAGAAATAACCAACTCTATTAGAAATAACCAACTCTATTAGAAATAACCAACTCTATAAGAAATGACTTATGTGGAGTCTGTAATCTTGAAGTGAACTGGCAACAAGACCGTACGTTGTATCTTCTGCAAAGATTGTGAAACATGGTTTCTCGCTGAATGTCGAAGCATGAATTATGTTAATTTTCTATTACATACATGTATGTCTTGATGAAAATTGGCAATGACTGATATGTGACACATCTCAATGATTTTACATTGTGAATGATAAATCAAATGAAACAAATGTTTCATTCTCCTCACATAGTTCAATCATGAGAAAAGTGCACTAAATGTTTTTTTTTTAAGTTAAAAGATTCAACATTCAAGTGATAATTTACATGTAATGTGAGATTAATGACTGATTTTGCAGTATTTATCACATATTAGTACTCCGTGACTAACGCAGTAAGGGCTATTGTTTTACATATTTCGACCGCTCTTTAGTAGTTTATGTGAGTTGCAAGTGCCGTTTGCAATGTGTAAATTACACTTACTTTCTTCATTCACTTTACAATATTTTACTATAAAATACATTTTCAAAATTTTCATGAAAATTAGTATGATTCTGGGGGGATGCAGCTTTCAGGGTTTTTTAAACTATTTTCTCTAAATTGTTTTTCTCTAAAGTACCACAGTCAAAACGAAATACCTGGAATTTCAAAACATGTAAGCATCAGCTATATTGTTTTAAGCCCAAAATCTTGTTTAAGTCCCGGACCCAAAGTTATAAAACATTTATTTGAGTTCTGTCTCTAATCTCAGGAGTTCATTGGACAGTGTACATTCTGTACTTGTTTCTGATCAATCAGATTACCGAGATCGATTCTTTATAACCTTGATCAATGACGTCTTCCCCACAGAGAACCATGTCTATAGAAACAAGCATTTATCATAGTATTGCAAGTAATACATAAGTCCCCTACCGGTTAGAACGCCAGCAACATTCTGAAGGGACATTGACCATTCAATTATGCCATTGAATGAATGAATGACATGAATGAACTCAAATCTTTTGAGTTCTTAGTTTGTTTGAATCATAGTAATGTTCTAAGTTTCCCTCGTACAGTGATCGGAAGTAACACGTGCTTGCCATCGCACAAGACAGCGTGCAATGATACAATATAGTTTAGGCTTGCAAGACGAGGTACAATGTCTTCCTTTATCTACTGTATATGTACTTGGCATAGATATCAGCAAGTTGTTCTTATCAAAGCATTATAACAATCAAGCCTATCATTTTGTGCATTTATAATTGACGTTTTTAATTTGCACAAAATCCATGAACATAATGTTATTTATGTTTCCTTTTCAATGTGTTAGATTTTGCACCAGTTTATTTTATCACGATGCTAGGTCGTATTGATGGACTAAGTAGCTTTGGAGGCCCAGCACACTCATTTTTCTAATAAGATAGAGAAAAAAGGCGGTTCAATGACTCAAGAGTAGCGGTATATAGCATATAGTATCCGAGTAAATTGTTGTGTGTGCCCTCAAAAGAAAATTATGAGGCAAATGAAATGAAATTGTGAAAGGGGATCAGAGTTACGAAGTCTGCATATCACAAACAAGCCATCAAAAGACAAACTCAAAAAGCAGGCAACATATCCTATGGGAGATTATACAGTATAACAAACTAACCAACTAGAAACAGGTAAAATAGAAGGAACTAAAACTTCAATGTAAACAACAAAACAGTCTTGCTGAAGTATCTATACAAATACATATACATGTATATGACATACACCGAGCAACATTTTACAAGAAACAAAGAACACGGGTGTGCATGACGATTAAACAGAGAAAGAAAACGGACACCATGCATGGCTGTTTAATTCATTAAATTGTTTCTAGACATTTTTATAGAAAAAGAAGAAGAAGAAATTAAGAGGAAGATGATGTACATGTTTATTTAACACGGGCTTTTTCTTTTACCCTGATTTTGATTTAAACAGTTTTTCTCTTTTCGTAACCATTTATAACATTATGTTATCATAATATAAACACAAAAGTAGCAAAAGGGTTAAACAACGAATTCTTACAACATCAGCAAGCGGTTTCCCCCCGATATATGGAATTATATCTTATAATAATAAAACAATTACAAACAAAATTGAATGATAGTAGAGCAGTTGGGGGAATATGCACATGGAGAAAGAAGAAGAAAAATAAATAAAGGGGGGGGAGTTTAGTATGTAGGGATATCAATTGAAAGTGGCGATATATATAAGAATGTACAGACAACTATCTCCTTTCAAATATACACGATGATTTAATAAATATTTATACCTTGTCAAAAATTAATGAGTTATTCTCATCAGAAAGAGATTATTCTCCAAACAAAATGGCCTTTACGCTCAAACGATGGAAACTGCGAGTTTCACGGAACGAATGTTATATTTTGAACATTTAAAATGTAATGTTCCGCGTCTTCAATACTGGATGTACAGTAGCTACAGAATGAGTTATCTCGTAAATGATTTTGAGATCCGCATTATGCCGGCTCGCCACGGCGAGCCGGTATTACGTTAGGATTTTACTGAGAAACAACCTAAAACTCCGAATCCATCCAAAAATTTAATCGAAGCTTAGCTCCCAGCTTTCTACAAAATTTATCTATCAGGGCTAGGATCCAAAATTATTTAGCCAATCAAATTTGATCTTATATAGCGTCAAAAAACCTTCAATTTTCACGCCATTTTTAAAAAACAGCAAGTATTGTTTTGAGCGAAAAGATATAATGATGATTAAAATGTTTGTTTTCATGGATTCTTTTCAGTAAATCATATTTACACTGACTTTTGATTTAGCGATTTCACCAGTCCTGTTTACTCTGTAGTAAGTTTTCGTTTGGTTAATTAACATAAACGACCCTTGGTTCTGTGCATTTTTTTTTTTCATTTTTCCTTTTTTTCCGGTCATTTCATCCTATCCGGTATTTAGTGTATGTATTTACTGGCCGGGATCCGGGACGCCCGGGATCCGGGATCGTATAAGATAATAGAGGAAAAAACTAATAAACTATATTTGTGTTGATTATTGTCGTAATGAAAGGCCATTAAACGTTAAGTTTTTTATTGTATGTAATGAAAGTTAAATTGATTTAACTTAGGATATAGATATATTTAGAGCTATTTATTAACAAAATCGCAATACTTATAATTATATGCCTAATTAATTGGAAAAATCAAAGACTATATTCTTGAATTGGTCAAATACCGGGATCCCTATATGTTTTAATACGATCCCAGCTTTTCTGAAAACAATATTCTTGAACTGTCCAATTCCTGGGATCTCTTTATTTTTTTAATATGATCCCGGCTTTTCTGAAAACTATATTCTTGGACTGGTCAATAATAGGATCCCGGCTTTTCTGGCTGAATTGATTGACAACTTGTGTTTACTTAAGGACTTGTATCTGTCACTTATTCCAATACTAATAACATATTACAACTTAACTTCGTATAAAGAGACATTTTTATGAATCTTTATTTTTTTTTCTGGTCAAGGTCAAACAGGCCATATAGTAAATGTGCATAGACATAGGGACTTCATTCTATCTGTTTACATGCATCTTCATATATATATATAACTCATATTCCTCTTTGTTAAACTGAGAGAACTAGCTTCCTTAACTTTATATGTCACTTTTATTTTGATGTTCGCTGAAGTCTTTTCAGCTAACAGAACTGTCATTTTTACATTTAAACACGTCCCTGGAAAGAAATTACGAAGCGAGTCGCTACTAGCTTTTTTAAAAGCTAACGTTGTTAAAGATTACTACATTTGTTTCTAATACGTGAACGGTAAGCAGGTGAATATAAAATATTCAGATACAGCATGTGGTTTAAACATTTCTTTGAGACGAAATTTAGAAATATTAAAAGAAGCCGCATGTCTGAAATCATTATCCATATTTTTCTATAACTCAATGGATGAAAGAATGAAAGATTTTGTGATTATTTGCGATCGCCGTGCGATAGTCACATATAGTTATCATTTCGGAAAAAGTATGGCGTAGAATTAGCGACACTATTGGAAAAGAGTAAGTAAATGTAAGTTGCTTGGCTCATTGTTTTGATAGGCTTTACACACTAGTATTAATTTTTGCATTATGCTCTTATCCGACAAAGATACCCAGTCAATTTCTCGGAGTAGACGTTCTACAGGTACCGACCTAGTAAGGCCTGTGACTACACGCGCTGTTTTCAAGAGAATGTTTATCATTTTCATTACATCCACCCCCAAAAGTGGAGGCGTATTCGAGGATTGGTCGCATATATGATTTAATGTATTTCGTTTAAGTTTAAAGTAGCACGCCTCCAGATTCATGCTACTTTTCTTTTTTTAAATTTTGAAAGTGAATAAAAAAAGTAAAATATTGTGAAGTGAACAAAGAAAACAATTTTCATATTGCAAAGAGCATTAGCAACCCATGTAAATTACTAAAAAGAGGTCAAAATATGCAAAAAATAGACCTTACTGTGTCAGTAACGCATTAGAAATATAGTATAAAAATAATCCAAAATCAGTCATAAATCGCTTATAACAGAAATTATTACTTTTATCTGGAGTTTTTTTATTTAAATTTTCTTAAAATCTCAGTACTTTTTACTCAAGTTAAATTTTCTGGAAATATTTTGGCTTATCTGGAGGCATGCAGCTTTAAATTTCAAATATTGCATTGAGCTTAGAACTTTAGAAGCTGATCATCATAATATTATTGATGTGTTCGCGCCATTTTCAATCTTCACTTAATGTAAGTCCAAGGTGTTTATGCGTTTTAATTTACATAAATTAGTTGGGTATTTTCAAAAAATAGAGAAGGCCGTTGTTCATCATTTAAGGAAAAAAAAAACAACATAACTTTTGTTTTATCTGGATTAAATCTAATTAGCCCTTTATGAGACCATTCTTGAGGAGTATAAAGATCAGTATTTATAATTATATATAGTGTGTTTTCTAAAAGATTCATTTCCTAGCAGAGTTGACAACGCATCATCGCAAAAAAGGCGGGTTTGCTTAATAGATTTTCGCAATATTTTTAACGTAAAATTTTAAAAAAGAACGGGCCAAGGATGATTGGCCTATCTTTCCCTTTCCACGAAACCGTAAAAATTTTTAAGGGAAACTGTCTAATTCATAAAAAAACAATCTCCTATGCAGTGATCTCCCCTTATAATAAACTTGGCGGTTCAGATTTTGGGGTCAATATTCATAAAAAACCTTTCAACGCCAAATAAAATTATTGTAGTAGGAAAAAAAAAGGGAAAAAAGGATGTAGATACATTATTTTGTCTTTGGGGAAAAAATTGTCTGAAAAACTGAATTTTTTTTTTAGCTATAATTTATATTTTTTTGTTTTTTTAACTTGTCAGAGGACATAGATTGAAAATTTTTTTAAAAAAATTATTAGAGTATGAGCGTATGCAAAATATTGTAAAATTAACCCGGCCATTGCATCGGCAGTTTTCCCCGTTACGGATTTTATTAAAAAATAAATTTTGAATATAAAACCGTCCAGTAACATCGTAATGATAAAATTTCTATTATTAGATCTAAAATTTGTGGGATAAAGGATTTCACGAATTTAAAAAAACCCCTTTTATAAATTTAATTTCCCCTAATATTTATTTCTAATTTTCTTTCTGCTTAAGTCCCCCCATTCCCTTTTTTACTTGTCTGAAAACTGTCTGCAAGTTAACCACCCCCTGAATCTGCTAATTCCGGTTTCCCGCTGCGCTAAAAAAAAAAAAGATATACAATAATACATCACGAGTTAATTTCATTTGTATGCTCGATGGAAGGAAAGGAACGTTACAGTGAAATTCTGCAGATTTGTAGGTCTCTTTTGAATTGAACGTAGAAGTATTTATTCCCGATTCCCGAACACCATCATTGGGAAAAACGGCTAAGATGTCGTCACAACTTCTACTTAATTTATTGTAGTTGTAGGTATTTCTCAATATGTGCCTTTTTATGCGGTAGCACATGGACTGAAATTTCATTTATTTTTCATTTCTTTATCTTCACAAGTTTTCACTTACGTGATATTTTTTACATTAGGAGTATGTTCATTGTTAAGTCATGTGCTTGCAAAAGCCCATTATTGATTTATTCAAAGTTTTGTGATGTTAAAATTGTGAGTTACAACTGTCTATAATTATTTACCGTAATTTAAGTGAATTTCTCTTACTAATTTTTTTTGCCAAGGGTTAATTTGGTTTAATAGAATTTGTGAATGGACTCCATTTTCAGCAAATGAAACTTCGACGACGAAATGACTATATTTTGTTTAACCATGATGCAGTAATATTATTATTAATTTATGTTTAACATATGACATTAAAACTACAGATTTAACAATTAACAGATTACGTATTTTTCCGAATTTTAAAGTATATTCTGAAATACAATCGGCCCTACGAAATGAAGTTTCGCCACGAAATGGTTTCACTTACGGATTAATGGCTTCTTACATAATTGATTGTGTAAATGACATGTCACTAGCGCTATCGCTTTATCACTACGTTTTATTGCACGACAAAAATATTTTGTCCAGGACTAAAATACATATGAAATATAAAACAGAACGTTCTTTCTATTTGCACAGGGGGGGGGGGGGGGGGACCAATGTTATTCTAAAAACCCCCCCACCTGGGAAAAAAAAAACTATGGTGATTATATACGACTATTTTCAGTATAAAGCAAATAATGAAAAAAATAAACAAATTGTTTAATAATATTTTGTTATATATCACTTTCTTTACAAAAATGAATAAAAAAAAATACACTAAACACAAATTAAGAGACAAATGGTCACATTTCTAGCTCGAAAGTTTATTCGCGAAAAAGGAGTCCAATTTCCGCTATCATTTATACGATTAAATTGGGGTCGGAGTTAATCGTGTAGTAAATATTTTGTCTTCGGGGTTATGTTTGTAAAGTAAATCTAACTTGTTATTCCTAAATTTCTTTACGAATAAAAGTGTATGAAATAGAACACACAATAGAGACATCAATTGCAAATACAAATATCTTACAATAAAACATTTCACAAGAATACCAACATAAAATTAACACAAAATTCAAAAAAGTAAAAAACAATTCACAAAAATGAAAATATATTATTACATACCAGTAACCAGGATTTTGATTGATAAATAATTAACCATGATGATACAATTATTTCTATAGAAGAAAGCTAACTTGGAACTTCTCTGAATGTTATCACCCTTGAATCAATGAAGAGTGGTATTACAAGAATGTTAATTGCACGAAATCCAAATCAGCTAAATATCTTTCATACAAAAATCAATCACCCATCACTGAACTTTGCAAAACATTTTAATCCCCAATACAAGAACAATAGAGGACAAATTGAATATTTTAACCCACAAATAGTTTGTTTAACCAATAAACAATTCTAAAAACGCAGAACTTGATATTTAACCTTATCTACATAATTATTTTGTTTAGTATAAGTAAACTAATCATTTAAGTTTAACATCAGATCTATCTCTGTCTTAATTAAGCTTGTCTTCATATTATTGGTATGAGAGTGAAAGCTCCCTCATAAATTGCGATTGACAAATTTATGTTTGGGAGCAGTGATCGCTTAAATTCCGTGTCCCACAAAGTAGGTCAGAATCAAAGACAATAAAACTTTTACAGGTCCTACTGAAAAACTCGTAAGGCATGGCTCTTGAATTCACATGGTCTAAACAGGAGTGCTCAGAACATCCAGGATACTAAGCAAACTTTACAGGTCCTACTGAAAAACTTGCAAACTCGAGGGAAGCAACATTGGGCTGCTAGAAGAGGCAAATGCTGTATAAGATCATTTGGGCCGCTCTTCAATTAGTATAGACAACGTTATGATCAATCGTTTATATTCAGTTTGATGGAGCTCGGTATAAACTACCAATGTAATTGATAGTAGAACCCTTGCTTTGTGCGTAAAATAGACAAAATGTATCTTGTAAGATATTAAAACGATTCTTATGACTTGACGCTGGTGTACTTCAGTTTGAACACCCAGGTTAGCCACAAAATAATCTTCCAGTTTTGCCCATATAGACCAAATTGTATTGGTTGACATAAAACGCAACAAGCAAACAAAATATCACATGACATTGCTTGTATGTATTAAAATTAGTCAGCCCGCTAGTGTAATAGCGCAGACATTTATTCTGGTATAATTTTTTAGCTTTCTTAATAAAATCAAGCTTGAAATTAGTCCCTTTGAAACTGAGACTTCCCGGTTTGACTTGAAGTTCAAATGAAGTGGTGGAAATGAGCTTTGTAAGTCCTTAGTTTTAACTTTTCTGTGCGCATGAAAATATATTACTTGTCAACAATATCAGCATCAACAAGACTTGAAAAGGAAGGGATTAGTTCGTCTGTAATACTGTATTTTGATAGAAACTTTAAACATAAATAAGTGAAATACTCTCTTTAATTTATTCAGCAAATTCTTTGACTGAATAGTGATTTGTCACTGTTTTACTTGTCCCAACAAGTTAAAAAAAACGAGTTAATATTATTTCAAGTCAGTAAAAAATTTTTGACTTTTACACCCAAAGGCTTGATTTCCATAATCTTAGCTATCATTAACTTTCTGATACATAAATAAACTGATATTGATGATATGAACGCCATCTATAACAGCCTAAAATTTCACACATGTACACTAGATTAAATGTAATGGAATGTAAAAAGAGGAATATACAGGACAAGTCCAATCATAAATGTTGGTTGGCATTACCTTCAATTTCTGAAGGATCTAGCAGAATTCAGAAAAAAAGAAGAAAAAATTAATGAAATCTGATAGTTGAAAAACTCATATTAGTGTTGCAAACTACTTCATTTACATTATTGTATCACAGGCATAGATGTTTTTTAGATCGAGAATGCCTCCTATATAATATGACTATGATTGGCAAAAATCCTGAATTGTTTGTATTTAATCTTTAGAGAAATATTAAATTTATTTTGTGATGCTCCATTTCGTTATGGAATTTGTACACAAATGTTGATTTTTTCCGACATATACTGTATATGTCTGGAGGATTTTATATATTTTTTGAGTTTTGTTTAATTAGGGCACTGTATGAGGTTCCCTTAGTTGGACAGATTGAAAATTATCCTTGCTAAATAATCATTATTTACAAAAGTATTGAAACTAGAGTAAACAGAATGGGTTTATATAAATCTACATGATGACATATGGCAAGTATTAACTAATGACTGAGAGATCTTTAGCTATAGACTCCCATTGGATAAGGAGTGCAATTTATCGTTAATAAAGGTCCTGTGGCCAAGGCAAGTCTATTTCAAAGGTCAGATAAAATGTTATAAAAAGTTATACCAATTTAGTTGTGTGAATTGATTGATTATATAAACATGTTCAAATCAAAGTGATCATACCGGATAATCACAGGTCACTATAAAATTATGAAGTCAAGGTCTCCGATGATGAAATGTCACCATTTTGTGGGATTTATCTATAAATGGGACAGCTGGAATTTTAGTAATGTTGAATTAAATGTTCAACAAGGTGTAATATGATGAATCAAAGACAAAATGCTTATGTGGCCAGACTTTTAGATCATAATGCATAGAATGATTTTAATGAACCTAATGCAGTAATGTTACCATCATGAAACAATAGTTTTTGTCTACAGGAACATAGGGCCTGTAGCTCAAGATCAGGTCACATTGGGAATAGGGTTGTTAGATAACTTGTACAAATCTTAACACAGTGATCGGCACTTGTGGTGTGAAAATTCAAGCCCTCATCCTGCGGTTGGTGTCATGGTCAATCAGAGGTCAGGGTCTGTAAAAAGTTGAAACGTTAGCTATAACTTTAAAGTCGTCATGAATCTAATTACGTAGTATTTAAGGAAATATTAACGTTTATGAGACTAATAGTTTGATATGGCACTCTTGTCTTTAGAGGAATCCTACATTTAGGAAAAAGTGTTAAATATTCACTGGTATGTTAAATGTCATATACAGCTGAAGATTATAATGATGATTCAAAATTATCGCTTTTCTATACTCATCTATTCTCATCTAACATGCTGTATGAAAGAAATTCCTAATATTTCGTCACAGGATTGCATAGGATCCTGTACATGTTGACAAGATTTATTGATGATTGATGTTACGCAATGTGTGAATGCATTTTGCAATCTCTAGACATTCACATATAACACGTGACATGTGACAGTACTATTCTTTAAGTTGTTATTACAAATATATATTTTCAATTTGTAGCACAATCATTTCATTACAATTTGAACCTGCTGGTTTTAAAAACAAATATGATAATTTTATGAGAAATTGAGAAAAGGGAGTAAACTAAAACTGAAATAGCAAAGAATTTTTCTCAATTCAACAAATCACGCTCTAGGTTGTTGTATTAAAAGAAATAACGTTAATCAAATGTGCTTCAAAAAATGGGAGATGTTGAACAATCAGTTTCGGTATATGTATTGTTCGCTTAAAACCTCCTGAACTTTGAACTCGAACAACCGAAACACAATGGATTGCAAAAAGTCGATTTCAGAGTTTCGGAATCAGGGTTTTATGATATGTGACAACTAAGCACTAATGTCAAGACGATGTGGCATACGATATCATACAGTTTGTAAATTATTGTTAATTGCATTAACTTAATATGTCGATGCTAGTTAATTAATTAACATTCAAATGCAAATAAAATCCCCTAAAGAGTTTATGATACATTACTCCCTGAATTGTCATTTAATCCGAGCTATAACACTTCAAATTAACTGACCGCCGTAAATCTGAGCTAAACGCATCATTCAAACAACCATTGCGTTGAGATTTATACGCGTTGCTCAAATACCGATCACGCTATTAGTAGAAACAATCGTAGGGAGATTAACTCTTCCTGCCGGGTTACAAGTGTTTTCAACCTTTGGTATTTGGTTTTGGAGTTAAAATTGCATTGATTTACTCTAAATTTTTCGAAATATCGTCGAATTCAGAATTTAGAGCTTCGGATATAAGAGAATTCATATTATAGAAAATAGAAGGGAAAATCGGACAGAAAAATTTTCGTTTTAGAAGTTTCCGGATGTCAGAAGTTCGGAATTCGGAAGTGTTACACTGTACAAGGAACTATTTTTGCTAAATGCTAAAGGACTCCCTATTAGAGGAACGATAATATTTAATGTCCCGAATGAGTGTGTTATAAGCGGATTTACTGTATCGCAAATTGTGATTTTAGGAAACCAAATCTGCCATTTATTCAAATATTGGAAAAAACCTGCTGTACATATTCAACAGAAATTATCCACGTAAGAGAGACCCTTTACAAGCCTCTGTTATATGAGTTGAAAAAACATCGAATTTTGTTTGATAACGTAAGGTAATAAATTTAATATAATAGTGTAATATAAGTACAATCAAGTTGCATGTTCATAATGATTTGCATGTAACGTTAAAAATTGACATATTAACTGTTGTTTGACATTAGATTTTGTTATACATATGTGTAGGTGGTATAGATATTATAGATGATACTATAATTATATTGGTATGAGAGATATTGACGTATGTTTACTGTGTATATACCAGGCTTAAAGCATATTTTATAATGCTATTACTTCTGTAATACTCTGATCGACATGAAGCTGAATTCGATACGAAATTTATTGTCATAGATTTTATTATTGTAGTGCTATGGATAAATCTAACACCATCTATTACTTACGTAGTCAAAGCATAATTCTTTTGTTTGAGTATTGAGATTTACACAGTTATTTTCATTTAAAAAGAAAAAGCCAGCTTTATGATCGCTTTGTGTTGTGTGTTGTCATCTTGCAAAAACTTTGTACGCAACCCATTATTTCAAACTTTATATAAGAATTACAGGAAACTTGGATACAGGGTTATCAGACAAGCAATTTATCATAGGCAGGGATATTATGAAGGTTTATTTTGGATTGTGCCATGTTAATCGATTTACAATTTTTCATGTAACTATTGTTAATCGCAAGATAATAAAGGTTAATTTTAAACAATGTGCATTTGATTTAAGTTTTTAACGGCACATTTCCTCCTAATTAAATCAACCATGGACTTCATTACTTAAAATATTTTCTTTGCACTTAATTTACAATCATAACTGAATGATATTGATATTCTTGTCTTGTTATAAGAGTTTAAATGTCAGTCATACCATTAGAGTTTCCAAGTAGGCAACTTCATACTTATAGTGTTGCTATGGAAATTTTGAATTTGTACACTTCAAAAAGGAAATTAGATGGGAATTCTATTATTAATTTGGGAAAGGTTAAACGCGTTTCAGACAAAATATTGCTTGTTTTCGTTCAATATGACAGTCTTTAAGGATTTATATATCCTACACCCTTTTTATATTTCAACTAGGCCTTATGGGCAGTTAGTGTTTACAGTAACCAGTATTTGACAGACACATGAGTGTGTATCAAGCTGTATACACTATATTATTGTCTGCACACCTCACACGACCCTCTTGATACTATTGTATCATTTATAAAGACTGTGACGAAGGTAACATACAAGAATACACTCATGAAATCCTGATACTGTGGTGACCAGTGCTAGATAATATCAATGTTAAGGGTGTCATTTTAAGATTTTTTACGAAGGTACTTTTGATTTGAGGCGGTTTCCTTTAATAAACAAGAATTGTTTTCTTAAGTTATTAGTGTAGCCGCAATGCTTTAGAGACTGTCGTTTATCTCCAGCCACCTCTAATACAACCCTGGCAGTGGGCCTCTGAGCTGGTCCATACTGTTATGCCATCAATGCAGATGGCATTACATGATGATATATGTCTAGTGAACATTTGTATTGGCATATTAAAGATCTAAATAATAAAGACAAACTAGACCAATAAGGTGTCCTTAGAAGTGGGTAAACATTTATTTTACAACAGACATTATTCTTTGTTTATAGAATCTAAATTAAAAATAATTTGATTTCTTCTGACTCTTTTCCATCATAACTTTATCAGAAGGTAATTCTGGCAGGTTGGATAACATGTTTACTTAGGAGTGGTGGGGTATCGATTCATTACAGGACAACTGACAATTTTTGATTATTTTTTGACCAACTATACAGGGAATTTATGTTCTTAGGTACAAGTTATATAAATGATTTCAGTCTGATACTGTAAGTAGGTCACAAGAGCCAAAAATAGACTTTAAAAATGAGATCTTTTAAAAAATCTCCTCTTCAGAAACTGCAGTGCCAGACCTTAGATATTACAATATGTAGTCACCTTGCTGTGGCTCTACAAAGTATATAATGTATTGTATTCCTGGTGGTGTCAAAACTGTCCCATTGTGGTACCGTTACATTTTAGAAGACTTACAAAGTAAAAAGTATAAAAATAAATACAAGTACAATCCTGCTCCTTATTAAGCCACTTGCGGACGACTCCAAGTGGTCTTTAATAGTGAGTTGGCTTAAATAAGTGGAATATCACTTTAATACTTGCATGGGATAGTCAAATTAATTAATGATTACCTTGTATAGTTTGTTCACTATGTAATGTACTTAGTTAAATAAGTAAAGAACAGATATTTTAAACAAAACCATTTTTTATTGCAATGATATATATTTAATCATAATTTAATGAATATTATGCTAGGGTATTGTAAGTCTCCCTTAGAGAAAATATGCGGTAATTAATATATTATAACTCTCAGTATGATTTTAATTAATTACATATCGTATACAAAATAAAGCACACATTGAACTATATTTGTGTATTATCAATTTTTAATGACTTGCTATTAAATTGTGTGCACAACAAACAAGTTTAATGCTATACCTGTTATTAACATCTATTACTGCTGAAATTAATTTTCTTTATTATTACCAGAACGTGCTTTTAAACTGATCATGTTGACGCTAGATGCTAAAGATACATTTAAGCAAGGTCTAATCAATCGATATATCATTAAAACTCATTAGACCGGTGTATTTGTTTACGCCAAAGGGGGGGAAGTTTACGACAATTAAGGGGGGCAAAAACCCAAAAAGTTTGCTGGCCATTATGTGCATGGTCAAATAAAGGTTAAGTTTTGATAAAAAAATCCCTAAAAATTTTGACAAATGGTCGTTTATGCCGGTTTAAAGAGACGTGGTCGGTTACTGGTCATTTTTCTAAATGAATAAAAAAAGGAAAATTTTGACTTTTAAAAAGTGCCGTAAAAAGGGCCAAAATAAAAAATTGTCTGGTTCGGGGAAACCCCGACCGACCCTATTTTTTTTCCCGCCGCCCTAAAACTTTTTTTTGATTTTGGGTCAAAATTTTTGGGTACGAAAATTAAAAATGTGAAAATTTTTTTTACGATGCCTGTTAAAATAGCCGATGATTTAACAATTTAAATAATTCAAAAAATTTTAATCTTTTATGATCAAAATCAACAACAAGTAAAATTGTGAAGTTTCTGCAGGAAACAGACAAAATTTTCAATTGTCACATATTTTCGCGATGCCGCTTTTTAAAAAATTAAAAAAATCTAGCAAAAGGAAATTGTTTTTAAAAATTGTTTATTAACACTTAAAATTTTTAAAATTAAAATTATTATTTAATAGTTGAGATGGAGCCATTACCAGTATTTTTTGAAACAATAATGAATATTTTTTTTTTAAGGGGGGGGGTTTAAGGTCTGATAGTTTTTGGGTTTTAAATATATTTCAAATTTTCAATCATTTTTATGTACATTTTTTTCCATTTGGGCATTTTCCATTTTCCTAAAAAGCCTTTCTCTTTAAAAACTCTGATCCCCAACCCCTTTACTGCTATACAGTATATATTTGTCAATGAATAAGTGCAGCAAAGGGAGGTTTTAATATTCCCCAATTGATCGGGAAAACCCCCTACTTTTTTTTGCTTGGAGTCTAAGACTCCTTCTCTGTGAGAACCCTGCAATTTTGGTACCTTTGACAAAATTTATATATCTATAACTTGTCCCCCCTAAAGACCTTTTGAATATTTTAATTTAAAATTAAAAAACAGTGCTGTGTTATTTTGGTCCCCGGAATAGTGCATTCAGATGCTCTGCTTATAATACAGAAATTTTTAAATTTAATTTTACAAGGTGCCCCTTTTTGACTAATTTGGTCAACCTGTAGATGCATTTTAGCATAGTACAGCGGTGTTTCAAAGGAAAAGGTACATAATAAGCAAAAATAGAAGAAAAGTATGAATACAGTTCTACAGGGTTTAATGACACATAAAGAAATAAACAAAAAATATCAAGTTGATGTTTTTAAAAAATGGGGATGCATTGATTGATTACAATCTTTGTTTAAGATTTTAAAGCAAACAAACACATCTAATATGGAAATTTAAGACATTCTCCCAACCCTAAGGCCCTCCTTAAAAAAAATGTTTGTTTGCAGTAACGCGACCTACTCACAAAATTTGCCCCCACTCAAAAGTTTTTTTATGGTCTGGATAAATTTTTTTTTTTTAAACAGAAAATTTTGCCTTGTGCTTGTTTGTTCTTTTAAAAGGTTTAAAAGAAGAAAATAAAATGTATTGTATTATTTTTTAAATTCATTTATCATTTATTTTTACCAATTTTCAAAGCTAAATTTTCCAGCATTTTTAAAAACCATGTTTATTTGGGGGTACAGTTTAAAAATAAAAAAAAAAAAAAAAAAAAAAAGACCTTTTCCTACCCACCTTGAAAAATTCGGGTCGGGGTTACGCCCAAAAAAACATTTTTTTTAAGGATGGCCTAAAAAAAAAAAAAAAAAAAAAAAAAAAAAAAAAAAAAAAAACCCTACCCTCCTGATTTTTGGACCAATGTTTCCTGAACCAGACATTTTTTTTTTTTTTCCAACGGGGGGTCCCTTTTTTTTTGGGGGGGTGGTCGTTAGTGGGTTTTTTTCTGTGTCTTCTTGTGTGAAAATTTTCAATGCCAAGGCTTAGGGATTGGTATGAAATATTTTTTTAGCAGACAAACACACATTTTTAAGAATTTGCAAGTAGAGAAAAAATGACAAAAACCCAGTATGGTTCATTACTGGCTATACCCTTTTTAGCATGAATCTCAGTTGAGCGGTCCCGCCATAGGTCCTCGTTTTAAAGATTGAAGATTTTAAAAAAAAAAAAAAGATATGCCCAGAAAAAAAAAAGAAAAAATG
>NW_026852996.1:0-25549 GCF_026571515.1 Ruditapes philippinarum
ATCCAAAGTCAAGGTATGCATTGTAGTGTAAGCACCTTAAAGCTACATTTAATAAATTTCATATTAAAACTAAATAGCGACATTTCATTAATTAATTGGGTTTTATATCGACTCCAGGTCTTATTTTGGTGTCCAGACAGCCAAAATTAGTTTTATTAGCATAAAATGGGTAACCTCATTGTGGCGAAATGGGATGTACAATTGATGTTTGCATGAGAATCTCCGCCTTCGGATTATCCGTACATCAATCTTGAATCAACTAACATGACTATAAGTAGCAGTCCTAATTTAACAGTATATGTCCGCATTGTAACGGATGTTTTCATACAAATTTAATCCTTTTACGAGATGATTACTTTCACTGAACCTCAGGCTTTTATTTTTACATATTTATTTAATGTAGCTTTAAGTTGTGACAGACAAACAAATATCAATCAGTTACGTAAGCAACTCTTAACTTTTATCTTATAAAATGTTCTACCTTTGCTTTGAGGTTATAAAACTTTTTTCTTTCGAGTCTTATCTCAAGTCTAATGATTTTCATTGGTCAGTGTACATTCTGTGGGAGTTTCTGACCAATCAAATACCTGTGATCTGATTTTGAGCTGGGTGAATTTCTTTATAACTTCTGACCCTTGTGTAGACTCAATGATTCGGAAAAAGTGCAATAATGTTTGACATTTAAATGATTGAAAAAACATAATACTGATAATACTAATCATAGCCTGTTAATTCACCAAACATCTCTTCTTATAAAGGACAAACAAAATTTGCAGTATCATTAGAACATCTTGCAACATTCTTATATAACAAGAGCTGTCCGTAAGACAGCGCGCTCGACTTTTTTATTGCTTGCCAATAAAAAAAGTTTTTGCAGTAAAAGGCAATACAAGAATCTCTGTATTTTTAAAGTGAACAATGGCCATAATTCAAATAAAATCTTTGACAGAATTACCTTCTCCTGGACATGTTTGGGAATCATGATTGTAAACAAGTATTCCAACTTTCAAATTAATATCTCAAACAGTTCAGTCAAAAAGTGGACTGGTACTAAAAACTTAACCAAGATTCTAAGTCGATAAAGGCCTTAATTTTTAAAACAAATCCTTGACAGAGTTACCTTCTCTTGCGTACAGATGGGGGTAATGATGTGAAATAGCATTAAAAGTTTCAAAGCAATATCTCAAAGGGTTAAGGCAATAAGTGGATTTTACCCATATTCCATGTATTTTCTAAGTCAAAAAGGGGCATAATTCTGTCAAAAACCTTGACAGAGTTATGTCCTCTTGTCTGTTGATGAAGGTCGTGATGGTAAACAAGTATGGTCAGTTTCAAAGCAATACCTCCAATGGTTTTGAAATAAAGTGAGGTGGTACAAAAAACTTAACCAAGCTCAATACACTTTCTAAGTCAAAAAAGGGCCATAATTCTGTCAAAAACCTTGACAGAGTTATGTACTCTTGTCTGTAGATGGAGGTTATGATGGTGAACAAGTATGGTAAGTTTCAAAGCCATACTTGTAATACTTCTGAAATAAAGTGGGGTGGTACGAAAAACTTAACCAAGGTGTGACGCCAACGCCGACGCCGGGGCGAGTAGGATAGCTCCCCTTTTCATAGAAAAGTCGAGCTAAAAAGGACTAAAAACAAAATGTAATGGTACATACACCTCTTTTATACCAAAAATGCATTTTGAAAATCAAAACTCCAGCAATTTGGTGTTAAATTATTTGAATGCAAATTGGCAAAAGCATGTGATTTCAATTTCTAAAAACTTTCTAAAATGACTGTCCAATATGATGCTAGTAATTGTAACATTACATCCGCATTTTCAGTATTATAGCTTAAAATCGGCTATTTTTCCCTCTTTTGCCCATGTTATAACGGGGCCAAAACCATGCGTTAACATAGTCACGCGCTCTTGTTATAGCCCGGTTTTACCTATGCGCAATACATACAGGGCCCAGTAAACAAACAAAAAATGACGATTTGGCCTGTTTGCCAGTCATGCGCTCTTGTTATATTGGAATTATTAATTCGAGGGCCTCAGTCACATAACCGGGAGCAGCATTCAAGAAATTATGCCGGCAATACGGCGTATAGACATTGCCGCTTATCTTGGTTGTCGCCCTTTCTTAGAAACGGACAGTTGTCAATGTAAACAAATAGAATCTGTCATTCAGTTTAATCCCCCGATTAACTTACAAAAATGGAAAGCACAAAATGAATATAAGAAAACGTTGTTTTATTGACGTTTATATTGATAAATGTTCTGTATGTTTCTTTGAGAGAATAATGTTTTATGCCTGATTTTTTTTAAACTTGCGTGCTTAAAAAAAACCGATTCTGAAATTGAATATGATGTCACTGATCTTTTTCCTACCGCCAATCTGTAATCATTCTAGGAATTTCTGAGGCGCCTGTTTTGTCTTGGGTAGAGTAATGTTATGCTTTTCTTAAGTTAATATATCTCCAAAGTTAAACTTTGTTAAATCAATTAAAATTCAAAATTTCGTTCGGTTCTCAAGTTGTTGGCCCCGGAAAAAATAAAACGCATACGTAAAACATGTAGAGTTGGATAAATACCGTTCAAGCACAAGGATTTTATGTTTGTGTTTTGTATATAATAAACATCATGAATCTGTTTTAAAATTTTATGCTATAATAGCGTCAACGCACGTTTATTTCGTGTTATAAAGTCTGCAGAGTCCCTCGGAACTGTTGGAGCCCTCGCCCTACCGGGCTCGGGCACCAACCATTCCTCGGGACTCTGCAGACGTTATAACACGGAAAAACGTGCATTAACCCTATATTATATCCTGATAATTTACTAAAGCCAATGCCATTTATTTTACGATAATTTATCTAGCATAAAATGTATGAAATAGGAAGAATCTTGTTAATTACAACTTTAAAGGGCAATATTGTCATATCTGCCTTGGTAGGTCATATCAAAAATAAAATACCCTAAAGTATAAATATTAATGTATATTCAAATATCAAATAACAATAACATTTTGCTAATAAAAATCATTCAATGCAACCTATTTTGATGATATATCACACTGGCAAGGGAAGCAACCTTGCAATTGATAACTCCATGACGAGTAATTTAATATTGTTCAGGTGATTCACATAATGATTCACACAATACATGTATTTACTAATCTATAAAAGCATGCCCTGAGATTATAAAAAAATCTCCAAGCTTAAACTCATATCTCAAGTATTTGATTGGTCACAGAATGAACACTGACCAATGAAAATCCTGGGATTTGAGACAGAACTCAGAAAGAAGTTTTATATAACCTTGAGGCCATATGTCTACATAATCAAATAATAATTTCAAAATCTTGTTGCATAATATATATTAAGGCTATAAATGTCTTCAGCAGTGGATGGCATCATGCAATTTGATATGTCCAATTTGTGTAGTTTTTGGTACGATGATATTACATGTATAAAGGCACATTATGTTTGGCAGTGCATCTTAAAGTGAATGTATCAGCAGTGAAAAACAATGAAATAAGTAATTTGTTACCTTAGTGCATTAACGGGTTAAATCATTCTAAATCTAATAGGAGTTAACCAGTTATTGCACTAAGGTGTATTAATTTGTTATAAAATATAAATATAGTATTATAATAAATATTCATAGTCTTAAATAAATTTAATTATATATATATTATCTCACTAAAATGTATTGTCTTATGCAAATATTGAAGAAAAAATGAATATTTCACACTTAAGTTTTGTAGTAATTTTGATATACTTTGAATTCAATTAATTTCGTGGACATGAAATTTAGTGGTTTTGTTACAAAGAACATTTTTTGTGGGTAACTTATATTTTTTGGACTGTTAATTTTTTCCAAAAGGTTAAATGTAAATTATGTGATGCAAAATAATCAATTAAATTTCATTGGATCTTAAATTCCTGGATTCTTTCATTGTCATTTTATAAGGCATGTCAATATTCAAGTTATTTCAAACTTATGATTTTTTTGCATGTCAATTAAAAACTTTTGGGCAAATTCTCTGTTCAAGCATTTTTTGTTTCAAAATTTGTTTCATCAATCTTTTATCTCTTAAACCTTGTGTACTTGTGAAATGAAATGCAAATGCTTTCATCAAAAAATGTATAATTATATACATAATCACCTGATTTGCACAGTAATGTTATTTGCTTTACTTACAATTACAGTTCAAAGTTCATTCACTCTTAACTTACTATTCTGTCAAGTTACACAACTCTTGACATTTACAAATTTACAAAATAAATTAACACATTTTTGTCACAAACAAATTTTGAATAAACCGTTGTTTTTTTGTATATTGCACACAATTTCACAATGAATAAAAATTATTTAAAAAAAAAAAATTTTTTTTACACTTTTCGCTATAACTTTGACCAATTTGTGTGATTTATACCATTCGGTGTGGCCGGTGTTGTCGGTAAACTGTCTGACAACATGGTCACCGCTGTATGAACACTTTGATTACTTTTACAATTCGGCAACAACGCCAAATCTTTTGGTGGTGGAGGTGGAGACTCTTCTTTAGTCCCATTGGAGTCTGTTTCTTCCTCGCTCTTTGGCATTTTATATAAAATTAAAGCTATGAAGAAAAATAAAACGGAGAAAAATTTCCCGCTTAAAATCACTGCGAGCATGTTGTTGCTCATTTGATGATTGTCATAGATAAAACACGAGCCCTGCTCGCTACATTTGCTCTGCCACAGTTTACATGTCATGTCGATAAGTTTCCCGAATAAAATAGGTCCAGGTATCGATCCTGAAATTTAAAAAATATAAAATGCATTTGTTTAGAATACTTATGTCAATACACCTTTTTTATAGAAATTAAATGCAGACACATAAGAGACTTGTATACAAAGGGATACGAGGCTCCCAAAATAGAATATTTTCACGGTCATGTAAGTATACAAAAGATCATTTAAAGGCCCATTATATCAAAGAAATGCTATAATTTATATTTCTCCATTGGTATCTTGTTTAATATGGATTTCTGACGCATAAAGTGCTTTTAAAGAGACCTACCCAGACATCTAGCCATTATCCACTGTATACCCAATGCTAAAGATCTTTGACTGTCGGGAACACATCTAAAAAAATACAAATATTTCATACTTTTTATAATGAAAGGAGGGAATTTTTTTATCAATAAAAGATCAATGTTTCATTACAATAAATATATACTATGCTCATCTTTGAGTAAAATAATTTTTGAAATCTTTGAAATTCTTACTGAATATGTTTAATTAAAAGAATGTACAAACTATGTATTGAAAGCTGCATTCCCTATTAACAGTTCAAGTAACCTTTGTCTTTCTTTTTCCTGCCAGTTTTTAATGACACTTCAGATTATGGCCTCTTATAATGTGTAAAGTTTAAAACATAACATATCTACTTTCTGTTAGAATTTTCTTTATTTCAAATACCAAATTTGAGCATAGTACATCTTTTGCACAATTAATAACAATAATCTTTCTGTGAAACAGACTAAAGGAATGATCTGAAATTTTTCACACAAGTTAATAGTCCATCCCTCCATCCAATGGTACAAAAGTCTCAAAAACTCCCTTTAAAGGGACTCCACTAAGATTTTTTGACATGATGGGACTGGAAATATTTTTCCAAGATTTGTCCACTATTTAATGAAGATCTGAACAAGTACCTTCTGTGCAAATTTTAAGATCATAACCTTACCCTGTTTTTCCAGTACATTCATCTTTATTGTACCAAATGACACAAAATTACAAACGTTGCAATCACAAATTGGGCTAAAAATCGCACACAAAAAATATTGATTTTCTATTTAGTTCTGAGCACATTTCTTTATTACCCTTTGCATATTTTTTCACTTTTAGTTAAGTGCTTCAATTGACCAATGTAAAGCCTAGGTCACAAATAAGAAAATGCCGCCGGGCGGCGTCTGTTTCTCCAAAAAAATCGCAATATCGGCCGGCGTCCGTCCGGCGGCAGTGACAATCGGACGGCAGCAGCTGAAAATTTTGCTCATCGGGCGGGTGCCTTCGAGTTTTAAGTAATACTTAAAAGCTAACGGCGGCCGGACGATAATTTTTGGGGTCACTGAGTATAAATATCATCGAGCGGACATCGCTCGGTCGCCGGGCGGCGACAGGGCGATGCTTTTTTGATCAGGCAATTTTTTGTTCTACTAAAACAGCGTCCGATTTAAAAGGCGACCGGGTGGACATCGGCCGGGCCCCGCCCTGTGCCTGAATAGAGACAAGTAGTCAAACGATTATCGCCCGGTACCCGGACGATTCATGTACAGGCACCGGGCGGTCATCGTTTTGTCATCCGGCGACCGGGCTGCTTGTGTCTGTTGTAATTTCAGCTTGAAGGAGTTGTAATTGAATTATCTAGGATGTCATTAAATGTAAAGTCATTGTCGCCGGCGCCCGCGCGGCAACCGACCGATTCACTTTTAAATTGCACAGGCGCCATGCGGACATCGGCCGTGACCGCCTGATCCGTTCAATTATTTCTGTAAAACCACTCGGCAAAAAATCGCCCGAAGACTGTTTCATTCATGACCACGCAAGGCATCAGATTTAAAATCGCCCGGCATCCACGACATCAAAAAATCTGCCGATTTTATAAAAATCGTTTAATTGGACGGCGCCCGTTTTATTTGTGACCTAGGCATAAACAAAATTTAATTTCATGTTTTTAGGCTTTATGACCAAAGTGGAGTTCTTTTAATCTTAAAAACTTACCTTAAAGTTGCTGACAATGCCGGCATGGTAACCGTAAAAGTCAGCAACATTAAAATTGCACAAACTCCCATAAACATTGGCAGATAGGCACAACTTGTCTCACACTTTCCTTCAATTGCTTCGTATGCCGGGACAGTCAAGTTTCTGTCAAACATCACGCAGGAACAATTACTGTACATCTGAAACAGATGATCTTCTATGTTATATTGTGTTATATCTTATGTTATAGCTCATGCTCAGTGTAAAGATTACACATACTTACTTTTTTCATTCTTGTACATTTTAGTTGCATATAATATTTTATTATGGTTTTTTTTTTTATAAGAAAATTATAAAAGGGCTGTTCAAAAGAAGATTGAATTTAAAAGAAATGACCATAATTTTTATACAACAAACCAGATTACTACATATGTCTGCAAGAACAACTATTTTAGAGTTTTGAAAAGAATACAATTGATAAAATGTGAAAAAAAAAATTTTTTTCCCTGCAAAAAACAAAAACAAAAAAAAACACTAAAAGAAGCCAATTTATAGTTCAATGAAAAACAACCAACTTATAGATCTGCATAAACGTTCTGAAAAAAAGTTAGTGATCTGCAAAAAAAAACAACAAAAAAAAAAAAAAATTAACAAAACTCAGATATCTACAAAAACAGCAACTTTTAAGTCTGCAAAAGAGATAAACTTACAAAGTCCCGAAAAAACACACCACTAAACTTAAGGGTACATTATGACATTAGACAGCAAAATTCAAATCAATTAACAAGTAAATGATATAATAGCGGATATATCATACCTTATGATCTCCCATTGTTTCAGTGAGGCAGCCAGCGTAACATGGATTATAGTACACGAGACCATCTATACCACACACAGGATTGTACATTTCCTCACTGCAGTGACAACCTTCGTTACACGATGAGTCCAAGTTACCTCCCTTGAATGAACTGTAATACAACATTTGAATTTTTTTTAAAGGGACACCACTGAGGCTTCTTTGACATGACAGGACGGGAAAGTTAATATTTTTTTACAGATTTGTAAGCCAATTGATGAAGGACTAGACCAATAACTTGTGTGCACATTTTTAGATAATTCCCTCATCCAATTTTTCCAGAAAAATCATTTTTAATATGCAAAACAATCCCAATATAAATCAAAGCACAGAAGGCGCTGAATTTGTTTGGGTCTCAGAATGTAAGAAAGGTGCAGGTTGTGAGATTATATGTTTAGTGCCACCAATGCTTTCCAGCGTTTTAATTGTAGTAAATTGGCTATAAGACTAATTGCAACACTGATATTCAATCCAGTGTTTATTTGACTTTAACAATTTAAAAAAATGAGTTCAGGGTAAACCTGTTGTTTAAAATTGAAGTAAATATTACTGGGATTTGAACTCCAGACCTCTCGCTTCCTAAGCGAGCCCGAAAACCCTTCAGCCACGGTTAAATTTATATGTGAACGGCCTGAAGAAAACCATATTATTCTATATTAGGGCTTGTAACGACTTTTAACTGTTGTTTAACACAGATGTAAATAATCCTGAAGCTTACTATAAGCATGTATATTTATAAAGAATCAAAGGGCTTCAAGTTCTTTGGTATTTTCTGATCTTTGCAATCTAAATCGTACTGTATATCTGTATGCATTTTCCTGTATAAGTTTATTTTTATGTATTATAATTCATTTTGTAAGGCACATACGGAATTCTGCATAACTAGAGTTGCATCAAAAAATCATTTATGTACTTTTTTTACGACAGCCACACTTTATCCTTGTAAATCATGGCTACTTCCTTAACAAAAACAATTAAAAAAAGAATTTAACAAAAAAAAATTTTCCTCGACTGGGATTCGAACTCGAGACTTCTCACTCACTAAGCGAGCGCGTTACCACTGTACCACGGAGAAGTTATACGCAGAATGTCTGAATAATATCAAGTCATTCTAAATTTAGAACTTCCATTGCATTCAGGTTTGTAATCCTTATTAATTTCGAGGTATTTTGTTCAGGGTAAACCTGTTGTTTAAAATTGAAGTAAATATTTTAGCGAAAATCCTCTCGCCCAAACAGTCCGACATGTAGAATCTATATATTCCACTACTCGGTTTGTGTAGTATTCGGTAATCTACATGGCTAAAAATAGTATTTTCATTGATAAAATCATATTCATCCGCGTAATTTGTGATTGTGCATTTATTGACAATTCTATAAGCCAACGCTATTGTTTAACTTTAAATGCGTTGTAATTTGTTGGATACTTGTAACAAAATAAAATATTTCTTTCTTTTAAATCGCTAGTTTTAAGCTGTTTTGAGAACTACTTGTTGTTAGGTTTGTCATAAACTTCTGTGTCAGAGATTGAATGTCCGCTTTGTATTTAGTTATTTTCGATCAGAAAATACCAGAAAACAATATTAGAAATCTTCGACCATTCGGGAATTACTTTGCTTGAAAATTGATGCGTCTGTCTTTGACCATCTTTACGCAGTGATCTCCCCTGAATTTTTCGGCTTTAGTGTACATACAAAAGGGAAGTAACCGCTTCAAAAAAGTGGACTACTTTCGGCATTTGCAATTAAGAACATTAGACTCTGAAATTTCGCTACCATTATTTGTTTGGTCTGACGACCCAAACAAATAAAAAGCTGCAACACTTTCCAATAAAATCCAGCTAGGAATCATACTAGAATCGATTTTCAATTTGATTTTAATTTGGTGTAATTTTTATTATTCTTTGCAGAGTTTTCTATTTTAAGTGTTTCACTTGATATTTAAAAGCGGAACATGTTTTGAAAAAAATGTGTTTTTATCTATTTATCCTAACTTAGTATTTATAACCTTTCTAAAATTTCAGGGTTTTAGGCCTTTGGAGTTCCTTTAATGTCTAAACTTTTCAATTTTTTATCAACATTTGGTGTCTTACTTATAATTTCTATGACTGCATTAAATGGTTTCTAACAGACACTAATGTAATTGTATAGCATGGAACAGGAGATCTTTGACTGACTTTTCTTCACATATATCAACTTATACCTAGATTCCTGCAACCTGTCATGGACCACATGTCAGTGGGTATATTTTGCAATACTAGAAACAAAAACGTCTGACAGATTCAATGTTGCAGGACATGCATGTCATTGTTAGATATAAAACAGCGACTACCATGCCCTGATAACAGCAACAATACTGTCAATTATTGCAGGTAAAATGCCTGCTACAAATCAAATAACCCCCTGATTGGTTGTCATGTATATAATACTGACATCTGTGACTGGTGTGTTTCAGATTATTTTTTTTTGATAGCTGTTTCATATGGCATAATCAATTTATTTTATACAAAATATTATCATGTTTTTTGTTGTGACCTGAAACTGATGCTGTTAAAATCATATGGTTATATAGTTTCTTCCAGGGTGTAATTTGTAGAGGTAACAAGCTGGCCTTTGAGGTAAAATACAATTGCTTTGAAAACAGCACTTTCCATTGTCATTATCAGAATTAAATATTTTAAATAAAATATTTGAAATGAGCAGCTAAGAATCTTTTTTATCATTTCATACTTGTGTAAAAAAATTATGTGCACTGTCCAGGTCTTTTTCAGTCCACATAAAGTAGAGCCCCAGAAAAGGAACAGTCCCCATACCAAGCAAATAGAAAATTGTTTCGTGTTAAGAAAGACTGAACCAGTCAGGATGACAGAACTTACCTATTTACTGCTATATTGCCATACTCAATATTGACTCCAGCAAACGGTATGTTCCCACAATGCATCAGGAATATGAGGGCGAGAAAGAGAACAGCTATCGTCAATGCTAGACAAAGTTTGATGATTCCCCGTACATGGAGGTCGAACTTTTTCACAAGGTATCCACCCAGAAATGTTCCCCCTCCTCCAGCAGGGATTGCTGCATAGCCTGTCAATAGAAACAATTTACTATAAAGCAGTCTTCATCCTAAGTTCTCTTTTTAGTGGTGGTCAACCTTTATCTAACAATAAGGTCTAACATGGGTAGTCTATGATGATATCACGTGGTCAGCAGCAAAACAAAGTTCATATAGACCCTGTTTTATCGGAGAGAAAGTAAAATTGAAACCATTTAAATGATTTAAAAATATGATTTAACTGGACAAAAGCAGGATGTCGGTTTGCTTCGAAAGTCAATCTAGGCTCGATAAAGCTTACTAAGATATACCTTCTGGCTCACTGGATAAACCTTCTCCATTCTGACATTAACAATGTATGCTCTATATCACATTAAACAGTTTAAAACCGAGATGAATATGGAAAGAAATGAATAAAATAACTTAATAATTGATTATTAAATTATTAAAAACAAAACTTGACCAACAACATGAGTGGTTCAAATGTCATCTTACCTACATACTGGGCTGCAGTAGAAGCTGACAGTGCAAACTGGGCCTCAATAAACTTTGGCATAAATGTTGCTATTCCACTTAGTAAATTACCTGAAAGGTAAATGAATTTATTCAACTCTATCAAGCCTCCATTCCCTATAAACTAAAATGCTGAAACAATATTGACACATAAAAGTTCAGTAAATAGGGGTTTATATAACAAAAGAATGAAAAATGAACAAAACCCCAAACCTCAAAATTTTATAGAGTGGACAAAACCCCAAACATAAATTTAACAGTGTGGACAATACGCCACACCCAAAGATATTATCAAGTGGACAAAACAACACACTTTCTGACAATATGTTCTCTCCATAAAATTAAAGGTGTGGGGTTCTGTCCTACATTCAAAAAGAACATGTCAATCATTAAAAAGTTTGTTCACATAAAAAACTGATGAACTTTTTTCATTAACTTTACTTAACCTCAACTCTGCATAATCTAGAAACTTGTTACCTTTAAGTTCAACAGAAAGTGCAAAGATGTGATTGAAATTTTACATACAAATTTTAAGCCCAGACGCCAATGAAATGATACATAAATCTTATAATTTTTTTTCAAGTCTCATCATGTCAAAAAAAAAAATCATTGGAGTCCCTTTAATACAAATACTTTCAAGTCAGATCCTTTAAGGCATGTTTCAGCTGTTTGATAAGTATCATTGATGATTCTTCACAAAGCTCTTAACTTTGCATACTACCTCAATTTTTTTTAATAAACCACAACAACTGAACTCTTCAATCAATAAGCAGTAACCTTGGTGTAATAACTATGCAATAAAGATAAACATTTATTCCATGATGTAGGTAAATCTGCCTCGAACAAAGCTGCAGCTTACATCATTGCAAAAAAAGAAAAAGGATTTTTATTGTCAGTTTGTTTTTTACAGCAATAAAGTCTTCTGCAACTGTTTGACTTAAGAAATAAGCAGCAACATATAAACGTGCCCATCAACCAGCTTAGACCACCTGCCAATCCGTGAACATAATCTTATGTCAATTATTATTTGTCTCAAAACTGACACTTTTCAAATAATAATTATTTCTAAGGAAAAAAAAGTAAAAGATTTTATTACAAGAACTGTCATTGAAATATGCAGAACATAATCATTTTGGGATAATTGATAAATTGTGGCAGAGGGTTCTACCTTCTTTATGCTTCAACTGAGAAAGAACTCAGAACTCAAAATTTTATAGAGTTGACAAAACCCCAAACATAAATTTAATAGAGTGTACAAACCCCAACACCAAAAATTATTATCTAGTGGACAAACCCCACCCTTTCTGATAATAGAGGTGTGGGGTTATGTCTTCTATATAAAAATTAAAGGTGTGGGGTTTTGTCCTACATTCAAAAAGAACATGTCAATCATTAAAAAGTTTGTTCACATAAAAAACTAATGAACTTTTTCATTAACTTTACTTAACCTCAACTCTACATAATCTAGAAACTTGTTACCTTTAAGTTCAACAGAAAGTGCAAAGTTGTGTCTGAAATTTTACATACAAATTTTAAGTCCAGACGCCAATGAAATGATACATAAATCTTATGAATTTTTTTCAAGTCTCATCATGTCAAAAAAACCTCATTGGAGTCCCTTTAATACAAATACTTTCAAGTCAGATCCTTTAAGGCATGTTTCAACTGAGAAAGAACTTTTTATCTCATGACTTCTTATGATGATGCCACTACCCATGTAACATGTATTATCAATATAATCGAACTCAAAATATTTCTACCCAGGTGGTCTATGTATGCATTTTATAGTCATCTTATTTGCACATGCAATGTATTCTAGACAATGGCATCAAAGTGTAAAACATCTTTTTCATTTGACAAAAATGTACTCAAAATAGGACTATTACAAAGACTGTGCATATAAGGCTAGAGTGTCTTGGATTTGACTGTTATATATTCACACATTATTTAATATTTTTACTTTTCATGAGGGGACTAAAAAAATGTAAACATGAAATATTGATGCATATATTAATGTTCACAAACAAGCTTTTTGTTGACTAACTTACCTTCGCATGCTCCTGCCAAGTTGAGAAACATGAACGTTGGATTGGTAACCAAGACTTTGACAGATTTTAAAATCTGCTTATAACTGAGAACATTTTCTGTATCTTGGCTGGCTTCCTGGTAGTCTTGTTTCCGACCTTTCTTGCTGTATACTTCTTTCCCTCTCTCAGCTTTGTACTGCTCGGAACCAGGCAAGGCTGTAGGGAAACCAGCAATAGGAAGTGCTACAAGGAAAGCCAGGCCTGCACTGATGAGGAAACCAATCCACCAGGCTCCAACCCAACGTGGGCTGTCAGCTGTCAAGGTCACACTGTAAGAGGTAATCAACAAATTTCAATACTAAAATTTGTAGAATTTCTCTGAAAACAGGACAATATATACGATGGCTGAGCGGTGACTGTCTTAATATAATAAGTTGTATCTAAATGCTATGAGCTTTAATCATATAAAGGATCTTGAAAAAGTTGCAGGAATGTTCATGGAAGCAGCTTAATAGTAAAAATACCAAACATACATTGCAGCTTCACAATAAAAGGCATTGTCAATGTTTTAGACAGAACACTGATTCACTGAAATTCATGGCAGCATTTTACAGCAAAAGTCATGCTGTTGCTGTGTGCATTAAACCATAAAAGGAAAACTGTCAGTTGTTGTTTTAGATCCATCACTGAAATAAAAATACTTGGTACCTATATACAACCAAAGTCCGCCTGTTGTTAAAGAGCTGCCAGATGGGTGAATAAGATATAGTCCCAAAAACATCAGATTGACCTTGAGATATGACCTTGAGCTTTGACCTAGTCAATGGTTTTTGCACACACCATGCTGTCTCATGATGTTGAACATTTGTGCCAGATTTTTTAATATTCCTCTGACTAGTGATAAAGTTATGGTACAAACAAGCTGTTTGAGACCATTTTATATACATTGAACCTTAAAGTAAGACCTTGACCTTTGACCTTGCTCCACGGTTCTTGCACACAACATGGCATCTCATGATGTTTAACATTTGTGCCAGATTATTTAAAATTCCACCAGCTAGTGATAATAATGATGTTGACAAGCCGAGACCATTTTATTTTCATTTGACCTTAAAATATTGACCTAGCCACACAGTTCTTGCCCGCAACATGCCACCTCGGGTTGTTATACAGTTGTGCCAGGTTATTTGAAATTCCGCCAGCTAGTGATAGAGTTATGGTGCTGACAAGCTGTTTGAGACCATTCTTTGGCATTTTGACCTTAAAATATGGCCTATGACCTAGCCACACGGTTCTTGCACGCGACACATCAGCTCTAGTTTTTGAACATTTGTGCAAGGTTTTTTGAAATTCCACCAGCTAGTGACACATTTATGGTTTGGATAAGCTGTTTGAGACCATTTTAATACATTTGACCTTAAAGAATGACCTTGACCTTTGACTTTTTTTTGCCTATTGGTTCTTGCACATTACACGCCATCTCATGATGTTGAACATTTGTGCCATGTTATTTGAAATTCCAACAGCTAGTGATAGTTATGCTGCAGACAAGCTGTTTGAAACCCATTTTAGCATTTGACCTTAATGTATGACCTTGACCTTTGACCTAAACACATGGTTCTTGGGCATGTCACACCGTCTCTATTGTAAACATTTGTGCTTAGTTATTTGAAATTCTGCCTTCAAATGAAAGAGTTACGATCCAGAAAATAATAATCTTGTTGGACGGGAACGCATGCACGTAAATACACCAAACCGCCATTGTGACAACTATCTCGATCTCTCCACAAGCTTACATATAGATTTTATTAATGTATCTCAAAGAAAATAAAAATAAGGATATTTCACCTGTCAGGATCTACTGCATTGATGTCAACATAAAAATTAAGGAACGCTCCCCCTGCCAGGTATCCAATGGCTGGTCCCAGTATTGTAAATGCATAAAATATACCTACAAAATATAGAAAAACAAGAGCTGTCAGAAGGACAGCGCGCTCGACTTTTTTAGTGCTTGCCTATTAAACAAAACTTTGACAGTTAAGGGCACACAAGACTTTAACTAGGAATTTCTAAGTACAAATCAAGAAACATTTTCACAGAGTTATCTTCTCTTGCTTACAGATAGGTCTCATGATGGCACATAAGAACTCCAACTTCCAAAGTAATATCTCAAATGGTTAGGTCAACAAGTGGACAAGAATGAAAATTTTAACTGAGTTTCTAAGTCAAAAAGGGCCATAATTCAAATAAAATCCTTAACAGAATTACCTTCTCCTGCCTATGTTTGGGACCATGATGGTAAACAAGTATTCCAACTTTCAATTTAATATCTCAACCAGTTCAGTCAAAAAGTTGACTGGTACAAAAAACTTAACCAAGATTCTAAGTCGATAAAAGGCCTTAATTTTTAAAACAAATCCCTGACAGAGTTACCTTCTCTTGCGTACAGATGGGGGTAATGATGTGAAATAGCATTAAAAGTTTCAAAGCAATATCTCAAAGGGTTAAGGCAATAAGTGGATTTTACCCATATTCAATGTATTTTCTAAGTCAAAAAGGGGCATTATTCTGTCAAAAACCTTGACAGAGTTATGTCCTCTTGTCTGTTTGATGAAGGTCGTGATGGTAAACAAGTATGGTCAGTTTCAAAGCAATACCTCCAATGGTTTTGAAATAAAGTGAGGTGGTACAAAAAACTTAACCAAGCTCAATACACTTTCTAAGTCAAAAAAGGGCCATAATTCTGTCAAAAACCTTGACAGAGTTATGTACTCTTGTCTGTAGATGGAGGTTATGATGGTGAACAAGTATGGTAAGTTTCAAAGCCATACTTGTAATACTTCTGAAATAAAGTGGGGTGGTACGAAAAACTTAACCAAGGTGTGACGCCAACGCCGACGCCGGGGCGAGTAGGATAGCTCCCCTTTTCATAGAAAAGTCGAGCTAATAAATATTTTAATGTCAAGCAAACTAAAGTAAATTACAATCAATCAGAATAATAATACATTATACAGAATGTATCAAAAAATTCTCTTCATCACTTATTTTGAAACTTGTACTGTTAGGACGATTAAGACAAAGTAATTGAAATCAACAATATGAAAATTTCAAGCAAACACATAACTACAATGTATAGTAGAATGAATGATATATAACATTTCTTATTACTCCCTTTGCCTTAAATTTTTTTAGATTTATCTCTAATCTAACTTCTAAATGTAAAGGATGAAGTTAAGTCACATAATTATCATGATGAACAGCCTGTAGGGAAAGAAGAAAGATAAAATATAGCTGCTATTAATGTTCAATAATTTTGTATGTAAAAAAAAAACAACAGTAATTATTCATCTGATGAGATCTTTGTTAAATTCTATCATTCAATTGAATACAAGGACTATCAAAATGAAATTTTGATAAATTCATACTGTTCACTGTGGCACTACCTTTAAGCCTTATACTTACCAAAGTAAAATGATGAAGATCTTTGCGGTACATTCTCATCAATATAAGTAGTTCCTAGGGTATACAAGGGTGCTGCACCTGCCCCATGTAACAATTGTCCGAGAAAAAACACATATTTATAATTAGACAGAGTAACAGGCATGCTGTTTGAGTCACATGAGATCGTATCATTCGCCAAGATATCACAGGTAGTCCTTAATCCAGTATCGTCAACTTTATACAGATCTGTCAAAAACTGCGGTAACGAGAACACGATGGAACCAATCCCCATGATGAACACGCCGATACCGAGGTAACGGGGCTTGCACCCGAAACCCCCAAAATAGCTGACTGGTATAAGGCAGAGAACAGAAGCGACATCGTAACATGATGCGATGGTTCCTGATACCGTAGAGCTGAGATCGTATCTACGCTCGATATTTGATATTACAACATTGATGAAGCCATTCACTACCATTCCCTGAAATTAGAAAATATGAACTATTCACTACTATGTCCAGGAAATAAATTAAACTATTCATTACCATTTGCTTTCAACAATTTGAAAATAGAAAAAAATCCCTATAATTTCATGAAATTGAGAAATTATCAACTTTTAATGCCATGCTTTGCTGGAAACACATGACTTTCTCTTACATTTTCTGGGGGAAAAAATACATTACAGTATACTTTTAAGAACCTTAATTAAATAAAATTCATTGAACATTTGTGTATAGATAATCACTGGTAAGTAGTTTGATTTTGTTTGATTTAGAATATTCAGAAGCAGCCTGTGAATAATAGGGATTTCAGATTTTGTTACCTAACACTGGCACAGTACTTGTTTAATGTAAGCAAAAATGATGTACTAAAATTGTAAGGAGTTTTTGCTACTCATCCTAGAGTTTCAAGCATATTAATTAAAGCAAACAAAACAACTTCATATCTTTTTGTACTCTGTCAAGTTCAAAGAATTCAATTAAATATATTATTATTTCTTTGTACTCTTCCATGATCTAACAATTTACTTCAATATAATACAATAATTAATTTGCAATTATCTTTCTTATGACCAACACTACAAATCTTTATTCAATATGTTAAATATCCCACCTGTTAACTTTTAGGTACAAACAAAAAGAAAATTACAAGATTTCCCAGTGCCATCTTTAGCCCGATAAAAAGCTGCAAGATGTACTTTATTCATCCTTTAAAGAAGAGTACACAAAAAATCTAGACTTCATGTCAGAAGACATCAAAGACCTTTTAAGTAAGACATCATATATGAAGTACGACAGTTCAAACAGCTGTAGTAAGGTCTAAAGGACTCATCAATGTAAATTGATCATCAATACCTATGACATAGAAAACATGAGCGAAATACCTGTGACATAGATAACATGAGCCAAATACCTATGACATAGATAACATGAGCCGAATACCTATGACATAGAAAACATGAGCCAAATACCTATGACATAGAAAACATGAGCCAAATACCTAGGACATAGAAAACATGAGCTAAATACCTATGACATAGAAAACATGTGATCTAAATACATAAGAAATGGATAATATGAGCCAAATACATGTGGCATAGATAATATGACCCAAATACCTATGACATAGAAAACATGAGCCAAATACCTATGACATAGAAAACATGACCCAAATACCTATGACATAGAAAACATGAGCCAAATACCTATGACCTAGAAAACATGAGCCAAATACCTATGACCTAGAAAACATGAGCCAAATACCTATGACACAGAAAACATGAGCCAAATACCTATGACATAGAAAACATGAGCCAAATACCTATGACATAGAAAACTTGAGCCAAATACCTATGACATAGAATACATGAGCCTTTGAGTATCTTCAGAAAAACAGGTCAAGGTTAAATTTTAGTTTACCTCTAACCTAGAACCCTCTAAATTTGAGAAACGGATTTGCCAGAAAGCTTTGAATTTGGAACAGTCCACCCAAGGGATATCAATATCAAAAATACAAAAATTGAGCCACCAACAGAATAATGAGTACAAAGCCCTGTGGTGTTGTTAGTTTTATTTGGTAGTTTACCCTAAAGATCAAGGCAGTAAGTCACTTTGATGTGCAGGCTTCAGAGCTCTAAGACACGATGATACAGAATTACTTTTTCTCAAAGTAAAAAACAAATATTATTAAAAATACTCGCCATACTTCAGAGATGCCCACAAAGAAGATACATTTAGAACCCTCATTCCCTAATCAGATAAACTAAACAGATAGGATCATAAGACTGCCTTTTAGACAATTCAAAACTAGCAGGAAGACCAGATTAACTAGAAGCCATCCAACATGGCACTTTAGATAAGGGACCACTTCATCCTCACCTACATTATCATAGGGACATGTCTTTGGAAATAAAACATGGAGTTTGAGTTAATTTTGTGGTTTTCTAATTTTGATATAAAACAGGGAGTTTGAATCAAATTTGTGGTTTTCTTCTTATCTTTCACAGCACACGCAGCAATAAAGAATTGTACCTTAAATTGACACCAGTGTCATATTATCCCAAGACTGTGTACTGTTGAGATCTTGACTTTAATCTTTAAATAATGGATCATTCCAAATTGAAAGAAGGGCATTTCCATTTAATAACACAACTTAGGGTCATGGTTAAGTTGCTTACAATAACTAACCTGAAACTAAATTTGTAAGTTTATTTACTGTATATAAGAGTTTTCAATATCAAAATTACATTAAAGCAGCCTTCAGTATTTTTTCAAGGTCAAATATGTTATTTTTAGATAAATTTTTTTCATATAAATTTAAAATCAAAAGAACTAAACTTGAAAATAAAATTGCTGCTGTTAAAATACATAAACAATAAGGAAACCCTTCAATACCCCTTATCTGCCTGTCCACTTTCTATATACAAATTTGCAAAGTGGCCAGTTCATTTCCAGACCTTCTACTTCTAGTAACAAACATCACTGACGCATTATAAATAGCTCTTGGGACCCTGTTTTTAAGAAAGACATAGTAGTGTGATATGATATGCACTTTTCAAAGATAAAATTACTGAAATACTTTCAGAACTGTTTTTCTAATATAAAAAACACTTAAGGCTGCTTTAAAATTAATACATGTAATTCAAAATTATACAAGTCTGGCTGGCTGAGGACTGCTAAGATTAGAAGTCAACTGTCCTCACCCTATCCTGGTGGCATTATGATTGCTTTCATTGCCTCTTGCATTCCCAGAGGGTTAAAAAGATCAATCTATTCCCCCATTACCTCTGAAAAACCACTATACCTTTTAACCATAGATAATAATTTTGGATCAAAGTGGTTAAAAGCACTTGTGTTGAGACAGGGCCACTTGATGCAGAATATAAACAGGCACCGGCACTTGTGTAGTTTATTTAGCTGTTTAGGTAATTAGCTTCCCTATATTCGTTTCATAAAGCAGGTGGGTTTATTTTTGTAAAAGGGGATAATTGGAATCAGGATAATTTATGCCACACATTCTCTAAATTATCCCACTTAATGCCAATAAAACAAACAAGTTTCTCTATATTCCATGGCTTCAAAGCAACAAGGTATTAACTCTGGTAAATTTGTATAATAAATAATGGTAGAATGGTAGGGATTGTATGATATAATTATTTGGATTTGATTTGATAGGGCATGATCTTTGAGCCTATGATTTTAATATCTAACAGCAGGAGAAAGGATGAACATAAAATGAATGATCCATACAGAATGTTATATGTTTATAATAATATGATGGTCTTATAATAGTTTATGTATGTGTAAGAATAAGTCGAAAGATCAGAGCAGGGAAGAGAAGAAATTTTATTCAGTCTTAATTACATGTATATTATATTATTAGTTATAAAGATTGTTGACAGGTTATATGTAATATAATATACATAAACGGCTATTTGTAATAGCAACTCTGGTTATATTGCAAACAGCTGTTTATATATGGCCATATAACCTGTCAACAATCTTTATAACAAATTTATAATACAGCAAGCATCATTTTTTAGAGAAAAAGTAAGATTTATTCATGAATCGACAGCAGCCATGTATATAAAACTATATAAACTCATGATTATCCAATGAAAAGCATTGTTTCAAACATGCAGTATTATGAAATTCAATAAAGTTTACTTTCAAAAATTAAAACCAGTGCAATCTGTGGTTCATAGTTCAATATCAAATGTTATCTTTCAAATAGTCTCTTAATTTGAATGATTAAATTTTGCAATGAATTTTGTTATTTCAGCAACTTGCATCAAAAACTTGCAATGGTTTTATTTTGAAGCCTTATGTCAAAATTCTGTAAAGGTATTACTTTAGGGACTTGCACCAAATTATTTATTTCAGAAACTTTCCCCAAAATGTTGTGAAGATCTTTTATTTCAGAGTCTTGTACCAATTTCTGGCAATGCTTTTACTTCATAGACTTATATGTATACACCAACAGTTTGCAATGTCAAAGACTTCAAACAAACTTTTGCAATTATGCAGTAATTACAGAAACTTAATCATACTCAATTTTGTAAGGATTTTATATCAGAGACTAAATGCATCAACAAATTGCAAAAGACAGTAACTTCAGAGATTTTCACTAAAGGTCTGCAAGGTTTTCAATTTTAGAGATATTGAAATACTAGACATCTTTGAGACAAAAAATGCTGCTCAAAACAATCAAATAATAAAAGTTGAAATTTTCTTATCATCCTGATATTTTGACTTTCACATAACAGATAAACTACCAAAAAAGCAGCAAGTCCAAGGTTGCCACTATAAGCCTAACTGTTTCAATATCACCAATCCAGAAAACTATCAACTGCTACCTAAAATTTTTCAATTCCCTGACTCAGCATTAATTTTTCAATATCCCCAACCTTGAAACCAACAAAACCATTCTTACTCCGCATAATTATTATATTTCAAGAATTGTTGAAACTTGGTGGGTTTTTTATTTTCCCTTCAAATTATCGGAAATGAAAATCTTGAACAACTAACAACTGGAAGCTATTTTCTGCAACAGTGAGTATGGAAGATGTTTATATAGAGATTGGGATCAAAGTACATGTAAATTGACAGGTGCCCCACCAATTAGATGTTATGATATGAGATTATACACATGTCATACACTGACTTTCTGGTGCATTTAAACCATTTAAACTCGATTTACCTCTACCAATCATTATCATTAGAGACAGGTAAATGAATATAATATGTATAATGGTGTTAACCATTCAACTTGCTGGAACCAAATGTGATAAGCATTAATGCTAGCTGTATAGATCAAGCAATGCCAGGCTGCACTGATAAGTATAGTCTTACCAAGGCTAGCTTGAGCACAAATTACCATTTTTTGATAACAAATTGCCATTTCTCAGCAAAATATTTCCTTTTTTCTAGCATAAATTGCCATTTTTCAAGCACAATTTGCCATTTTCCAGGCACAGATTGCAATTTTGAGCACAAATTGCCATTTCCCAAACACAAACTGCCATTTTTGAGGCACAAACAGCAATTTTTCTAAACACAAACTGCCAATCTTTGAGCACAAATTGCCATTTTTCCAAACACAAATTGCCATTTTTTTCAAATACAAATTGCCATTTTCTAAGCACATTTAATTCATAAATCAAAGCTCAACATGGATGGCACATGTACCTTAAACAAAATTTTATCATCAGAACTGAAAGAACTTCCATAGACTTGCTTACGTCAATGCATTTTTTAAAAGAAAATATACAGTAAATAAACAATTTTATAAAAGTGGTTTAATGCCCAATAATGTCTTAACCATTCCATAAAAATACCAAAAATAAACAGAAAACTTAGCAGCTTATCCAAATTGTTTGAGAGAAAAAAGAAAGTTCTGAAAATATTCTAAGGTGCTATTAAAACATCTAAGAATATTTATTTTGTACCAGAATAACTAAGACCAGAATTAGATCACTGCAAGTACAAAATCTGTAGACAAAACATTAATTAGATTATTTCAACAACATGGTATCAATTACGTAAATACCTGTTTACCATATATATCAACAAGTTATTTTTGTTAAGTTTAAACAGTCAATACAACACAGATGGATTCATTTTGTTCCTTCTGACTTTCCTTTCATTATTCAGTACATGTCCATCCATATCTTTACTCAGTACATTTCTATCTAATTGTGCCCACTCAATTTTCTTATTACTGAGGAAGCAAATTACTTATTTAGACCAATACATTCAAAATTCAGTTTCGAAAAAAGTCGATTTCAATCGATTTAAGAAGCATTTTTCATGCCAATTCACCTGAGCTTGTACAAATTTTGTTATAGATTAATAATTAAAAAATTCAATGTCTTTGGTATAAAACATCGCCATTGTTACTCTTTTATATTTTGTGCAACTTAAAGTGGTTTTGGATCTACTATCATATGATAGAAGTTTAATAACCTCTCAAAATCAAAACCTCCCATTATGTTGTATTAAACAATACAATGTGGCGGCGTGGCCAAGTGCATAACGCATCGGACCACTAATGTAAGGATTGCTGTCCGCATGGGTTCAAAAATCTGTCAGAGGCAAACCATTGTTTCCTTGAGTAAGAAACTTTCCACTCATTGCTCAGTTCTGGTTGGATCCTGAAAATGATTCCAGAGTGTGTCCATAAGCTTTATAAGTTTCCTATATAATCAAACTGAAATAAATTCTGCATTAACCAAAGGGAGTTAACCATCTGTTCACACAACCTCAATTATCACCTCTTAAAATGGCAGCAAATCATTCTTAATTGTCCATTAATTGACTGTAACAACATAACTCTGTAGATACTATACCACAATTATATCCTCTTTAACAGATTATCACTGCCATAAAATATGCTTTTGTCTACAACACCTTGGGCAATAAACAAGATATTTTATTCATTCTTTAACATGTATGACTTTTTCCATGTGTCTGTTGTTTTTCTTTAGATGTTGTCAGGCAGTTCATTCATTTAAATAGGGCATCCATTAAAAAAAAATGCCCACATTCAGAATGCTTTCATTGTCGAGCATATATAAGTAACAAATAAGAATTGGGAGCACTCTTTCATTTTTGTGTGTGTGTTTTAAGTTTAATAAGGGTCTGTCTGCCCTTTCAGACACTGAGAGTACGGCCCGGACCCTATTAGGTTGTTGGTTTTTTAAAAAAAAATTCTGTTCTTTTTTTTACTAAATTCATCAAGAGTAACTTTTAATTCACATGTCTAAATTTCCATTAAATATTAAACAACATGAAAAATAACAAAGTTCAACCATTCATGGGGTAACCTAAAACACAGTTGTACACAAGTCTCACTCATCAGCTACAGTGTTTGCAAGAATTAGAAGAATGTGTAAAGGCCTCAACAGACGGTAGGATTTAGCTGTACAGCACTAATTAGTGATAAGATGTACAATTTTCAAAGCTATACAACACTTGCATTCAGACGGTAATTCTACACTGTAAGAATCATCTGATGTTTCCCTAAAAAGGATCCCTTTACATTGATCCTTTACATACTTTACTCACTAAATACTTTTTCGCCATGAGTAATGATTGAAAACCCTCCATTTAAAAATATATATATATATATATATAAATTTTAATGTGAAGCCTGACCGAGACTCAAACCTAGGACCTTCGGAATACCATACTGCGGCTCTGCTGACTAAGCTATCTGGTCGCCTACAAACTACCTCCCCTCCCCTAATTAGAGAACAATTCAATACCGTGACATAATCATTTTCGGAATAATTTGGGATTCGAACATAACACAACTTTGGGTCTCCTGAAGAGTTTTTCAACATCATTCTTACCCCATCTTACTACTATGTTTACCTTCGTTTTAGCCCTAATTGTTCTGGAATTTCATTCATTAAACCCATTATCAGGAGATAATTTGGTTATCTGTTACTTGTCATTGTGGGAGGTCTATAAAAATCGGTACGACAAGATTTTCAAAATAGAACATGTCCTATCCCTTACATCTTGACATAAGGTTTCCGAAATCAAGAAATAGTACCCTTCACACATTAAGATTTGTCTGTACATCTTAGTTTTAATTGATGTTGTACTTCAAAATCCTACCGTCTGTTGAGGCCTTAAGGAATACTGTTGTATGACAGAGAAATATTTTGAGTTGGAAGAAAAATTAAGCTGTTTATGAGAGAAACATCATCACCACTGCACAAAACATCTATCAACCTTTCCTATATTATTGGTTTAAACATATTCATTTATGCTTGATTGCGGAACAAGTCCTTGCAAATTACTTTCGAGTTCGCTTCCTGGAACCAACCCGTACTGGTGTCATATGAAGAAACATGGTTGTGACCAGATTAGGGCTCGAACCCATGATCCTTGAGTTAAGAGGCAGACACCTTAACCACTAGGCCATCGATTCTCTTATTGTTTTATTTTCCTATATTAAATATAAGGTATCTAAATTTAGAAGGACTTAACCCATTACTGCACTAAAAAAAAGATCTATCATTGTACTGTCGAGAATGAAACAAAATCAACTTAAAGCTGTTGCCATGAATTTTGATAGTTTAAGCATCTTTAAAATATTCTTTTCTAGAAAACACCAAAAAGATGTAGAGTACACCAGAAAAATACCAAAAACTATTACAGACGTGCTTTTTCAATGCAGCCTTTGTAAAATATTGATTCAATTCAAAAAAGAGGGGAAACAGCTTAGACTCAAAGAGTATGATTCAACTTAGAATTTTTTGGGCTGTGGCCAGTTGTAATTTGTTTTGCCATTGTAAAAACATACAAGGAAGAACAAAAGCAATTTAAGTACAGATTGTTAAAGCACTTGGGAAATGATATATTGTAGCAGACAAAACACACTCTTGAGGTAATCTATTGGTTTCTTTGT
>NW_026852997.1:0-113931 GCF_026571515.1 Ruditapes philippinarum
CTAGAAAAATACCAGAAAAACCTGGCGGAAAGAATACACGAACATGATATAGAGATAGAGAAAGAAAAGGAAATGAAAAAATCTGCTAAGAAAGTTATAGATGGTGATTCTTTGGAAAGTGAGAAGAAAGAAAATGACAAAAAGATAGACACTCAAGTAAATGATGGTAACCATGATGAAAAAGACAGCATTAAAAGAGATGATTCAGTCACATACACTCTTGACAAGGCAATGGATGAGCTTAGTATAGAAACGAATGACAGTAGAAATGACCAGGAAATGTCTAGTGGTCATGCAGGTAAGGTAACTGATACAGAAACTACTAACAATAGTGTTGATGATGTTGTAATTGAAAAGACCACAGTCAAAGAAACAATTAAACACAATGTGAAAAATTCATCTGAATCTAAAAGTTCTAAAAGACATAAAGAAGTTGGTCCAAGTAAATCAAAAACAGATTACCTAATGCAGTTACTTGATAAGAGAAAAGCACTTCTAAGTAAGATGGCAGATATTCAAAATGAGGAAAACAATGTGAGTGCTGTGACTAAGCATGGAGAAGGATCTGATATCATTAGTGATAAAATTGATAGCATGGAGACAACAAAGGGGGACATAGAATGTGACAATATTGGTGATAAGACTAAAACTGTTGAGAAAAGAGCAGAGAACAATACTAATAAGAAGGAAAAAGTTGATATAATTGAAATACCAGAATCCAGTGCTACTAAACCAAAAGAAGACGCTCTACCTAGACATGAAGAACATTCTGAAATTAAAACTTCTGAGAAAAGTTATTGTAAATCTAAAGTAGAAAAGAAGAAAGGCAAAAGTTTTGTAAATGACATTGCTTGTGACAATCAAAAGAAGACAAAATCTTTGTCAGTATTAGATTTAATCAGTAGAGGGGTTAGATCTTGGATCACTGACAAAACCATAGCCTATTTAAAAGTTGACGATGATAATGATGGGGATATAGATGAGACAAAGTCTGCTAACTCGGTGTTTCAGAAACAGTACAAAGCTCTTGTAGCTAAAGTGGATGCACAGGAGAAAGATTTTGACGGACTGCTTGGTAATTTGTTTTTGTCTTTATTTTTTTATGAACTTTTTTATAACAATTTTACCAGTATTTTTTTCTCTATTGATGGACTGCTTAGTTAGTCATATTATCTTTTGATGAATGGCAATGATGGGGCTCCGGTAGTTTTATTAGCAAAACATAACTGACAAATGACATGGCACTACCATATTGAAAGCATGGCAACAGATAATGAAATGCAAAATTACCAGTTTAGACATATACTTTTATGCAAGAATAGGGCTAAACTCAGACTTATTAAATCCCTCGCCTGCAGGCTTGGCCTTTAAATACATCCTTGTGCTTCTGCAGATGTTAATGCACAAGAGATTAGTGCATTAACCGTTAAATATTTGTTTAGGTGAGGAGACAATGGATTCAGATTTTACAGACAAGCCCTCGGCACCATTACCACATTTTGAAGTTCTCCGCGAAGAATTGGAAGAAGATCAGATCCGAGTCAGAGAGTTTATGAAGGGATCTTTTACATACAAAGTTCAGGAGAAACAAACTTTTAAAAAGGTTAGTAACATTTGAAACAGGGAGTGGGGGTATTTCTGTGCCATAAAAAAGGGAAAATTTTACAAAACTTTAAACCAAGGGTAAAAAAGTGGTTATGAAAAAAAATTTGTGTGTCAGCAAAGTGCCATAGCTGCATTTTGAGGTTTACAGAGCTTAGGTCATTTGAATTACATGTACTTTACTTTATCTGATGAACATATGGTTATTCAGTGTTTTTCCCATTCATTTGGGAATGATTTTGGGTACTGCCAAAGTAGGAGCTACATGTATGTAAATCTGAAATTGGGCATAAAGTAAAAAAGAAAAAAGTTCTAAAAAAATAGCTAATATGCTAATTAGTGAGTTTAAAACACTGTCATAATGTAAAAATATTCTTGGAAAATTTTCAGGAAAGGGGTAATGGTCCCTTTTTACCAAATAGGTCAAAAGAGAATTGGGTGGAGGGAGGAGGGAAGGGAATCTGATGGAATTGAAATTTACCCATATTGGAGGTTTCTGTCACAGATATCTTTGGCAAAATTGATTTAAACATCATTCCTGGAGAAAGAACTTGAAATACAGTCAAACCTGTCTTAAGCAACCAGACAAGAGATGCAGGCTCAGATTGGCTGCTTAAGACACTGTATTAGCAGACAGTTTACTCTATTGCCCATACCTGTATTTTAGGACGATGGTTCAGACAAGGTTGTGTTACCAACTGTCGACAGATATGATCAAATGTTGATTAGACAGAAGATAGTTCTTGACAGAATAAACAGAATGTAAGTGCTTTTTTTTTTGCAAGACTGTCTCTTTGGGTCTGAACTCCAGTGAGTTCATTTAGAATACATGCTTTTGCATTCTTGTTAAACCCTGGCTATTTACCATTAAACAAAGTATATATGGAATGTGTTTGTGGGTGTCTAAGAATGGCTGATGTGTTTGTTAGTAAATGTCTAAGAATTGCAGATGTGTTTTTTAGTAAGTGTCTAAGAATGGCAGATGTTTTTGTTTGTAAGTGTCTAAGAATTGCAGTTAGTGTCTAGAAATTGCAGATGTGTTTGTTGCTTAGTGTCTGAGAATCACAGATGTGTTTGTTGGTTAAGTGTCTAAGAATGGCAGATGTGTTTGTTAGTAAGTGTCTAAGAATGGCAGATGTGTTTGTTAGTAAATGTCTAAGAATGGCAGATGTGTTTGTTAGTGAGTGTCTAAGAATCGCAGATGTGTTTGTTAGTGAGTGTCTAAGAATCGCAGATGTGTTTGTTAGTAATAGTCTAAGAATCGCCAGTGTGTTTGTTGGTTAAGTGTCTAAGAATGGCAGATGTGTTTGTTAGTAAGTGTCTAAGAATGGCAGATGTGTTTGTTAGTAAATGTCTAAGAATGGCAGATGTGTTTGTTAGTGAGTGTCTAAGAATCGCAGATGTGTTTGTTAGTGGGTGTCTAAGAATCGCAGATGTGTTTGTTAGTGAGTGTCTAAGAATCGCAGATGTGTTTGTTAGTAATAGTCTAAGAATCGCCAGTGTGTTTGTTGGTAAGTGTCTAAGAATCACAGATGTGTTTGTTGGTTAAGTGTCTAAGAATGGCAGATGTGTTTGTTAGTAAGTGTCTAAGAATTGCAGATGTGTATGTTAGTAAATGTCTAAGAATCGCAGATGTGTTGTTAGTAAGTGCCTAAGAAATGCAGATGTGTTTGTTAGTAAATGCCTAAGAATCGCAGGTGTATTTGTTGGTTAGTGTCTAAGAATCACAGATGTGTTTGTTAGTAAGTGTCTAAGAATCACAGATATATTTGTTAGTAAGTGTGTAAGAATCACAGATGTGTTTGTAAGTAAGTGTCTAAGAATTGCAGATATGTTTGTTAGTAAATGTCTAAGAATCACAGATATATTTGTTAGTAAGTGTCTAAGAATCGCAGGTGTGTTTGTTAGTAAGTGTCTAAGAATCGCAGGTGTGTTTGTTGTTTAGTGTCTAAGAATGACAGATGTGTTTGTTGGTTAGTGTCTAAGAATGGCAGATGTGTTTGTTAGTAAGTGTCTAAGATTCGCAGATGTGTTTGTTAGTGTCTAAGAATGGCAGATGTATTTGTTAGTTAGTGTCTAAGAATCACAGATGTGTTTGTTAGTAAGTGTCAAAGAATCACAGATGTGTTTGTAAGTAAATGTCAAAGAATCGCAGATATGCTTGTAACAAAATGTCTAAGAATCGCAGATGTGTTACACATCTCTAAAAATATTGTATACAAGTGTTGATTGATTGTGAATTTGTGATATATTTATATGAATGATTCATCTAATTGTAGCACCTAAAATATCTACACCACAGGTATAATTTAGCACTTCAAACCTATGATTTAGTAACCCACCAGGGATATTGATTTATTTCATGTTTGGAAGGCATCAAGCTATGTTGATGGTTTTTTGCAGTTGACTGTTTCTGCGTAAAGCACTGAAGGCCTTCTTGCTTAACAAGTTAAGCAAAGAATGTCACATTTTGACCTTACTGATAGTACAGTGACTTAAAGTTTATAGATATATCTTTGATACTTGTGGATTGGAAAATTATTGTTTATATTGTGACTTAGTAAAATTATTACAGAATACCCGAATTTGAAAGAAATTTGTCACTATGTTTTATTGAAAGCTAGTAGGGCATGCATGAAATCATCATCAAACCTACGAGAATAGCTACAGAATATTTTGTTCCGTAACATTTTATTCTCTTCTCATTCAATGCTCATACATATTAAGTGACTTAGACATTCTATACAACAAATCTTTCATAAAATGGCCATAAGGCTATGAAAACAACAAAGTTTTACTGTTTTTAAATCTTTATAAAAGGTATTTCATCAGATTTACTGCAGCCTTATACACTTTAAAACACAAACAAACAAATTAAAGTTAGTGAATGTACTGTTATATGCTATCACTATTATATCATGTATAATTTGTTGTTGTTGTAGATTACCAGATATTTTACCACCATTGCATTTGCTGGTACAAGATATATGTACAGAGTTGAAGGAACTCATTTACACATTCAAGTAAGTTTCAATATTCTTGATGTACGGTGCGAGGCTAGCTGCACAATTACTTTTAATGGTTATTTTCTTAATGTGCCTTGTCAGACTTATATCCAAGTACAAATATTTAATGTTACAATGTACATAGCTGATGAACACAAGCTGTCATTCCTAGTTTATGTCCGCCCACTTACCCGGTAGCTCAGCTACGGGAGAACGTCGGATTTGTAATCAAGGGGTTGCTCATTTGATCCTCGGGCAAGGTGAAATTTTCTACATGAAATTAAATCTCTGACATTCATGACTTCACTAATATATGATATATCTAGGATAGAATAGTATACATATCTGTGATATGATATATATACATGTATCTATGATAGGATATGATATATATGTGTATCTGTGATAGGATATGATATATTTCTATGATAGGATATGATACATATCTATGATAGATGATCTGTAAGTGGGAAATTATACACAGAAAAATCGGCACACAGTAGCTGGTACTCGAACCACGGGTCTCTGGATTGCCAGTCCAGTATGCTACCATCACACCACAGGGGCAGTTGCATTTTTGTGTGGCCTCTATGGAGTAGTGGCGACATATAGGGATCACTTCTCCGTCATCTGTCTGTCTGTCCGTCCGTCACAAAACTTGTCCGGACTACTCCTCATTTATTACTGGTGCAATTTCATCCAAACTTTACAGGAAGGATCAGTACCAAGTCTAGTTGTGCATATTGTCAGCATTTTCCGGTTCAATGATTTTTGTCAGAGTTATGGCCCTTTAATAATTTTTAAGTTTAAAGTTTGTCCGGACTACTTCTCTTATACCACTAATGCAATTTCAATGAAACTTTACAGGATTGATCTGTAGCTCAAGTCCTTGCGCGTACTGCACGGGTTTTCCAGTTGAATGATTTTTGGCCGAGTTATGGCCCTTTGATAAAAAGGTGTTTTTTTCTGTGTGTTGCCAGATACGCAAAAGCTTGTCCGGACTACTCCTCATAAACTACTGGTGCAATTTTATCCAAACTTTACAGGAATGATCAGTACCAAGTCTAGTTGTGCACTGTCCGTCTGTCACAAAATTTGTCCCAACATGAAATTGGCCATCATGAGGGACACATGTGATTACTGATCGCTTTTGTTCTTAGTGCTAATTGACCTTATATATTTAAGCTATGTTTAACTTTAGTGTGACATCATCACTTTACATATTTACGATATGATATATATTTATGATATATTTCAGTTTGACAAGTAACAACATCCTCTTTAAGCCTGCGGAATGGACCATAATCACTCTTATACTACTTAGAATGTAAGTTTGATTCCATGATAACCCATGTATGTTATTTATTCCTGACTTGATAGTGTACCTTTAGATAACACTAAAATACAAAAATATGTAAATTTGTATTCTGGCGTACATGTATAACTGTACACAGTAATTTCTCACAGCTTATTAGAGAGAACATCGGGTCAATAATCCAGGGGTCAATGATTGATCTTGCACAATGGGTCTTGTGTTCATTTGTCTCTCACTGCTGATTCTGAAATCATGTGTGATTAGTAGTCAGTCACTTGAGGAGAAATTGGTTAATTACTGGTTAGTTATCCAGTAGAGCTGGTTAGTTTGATTGACCATAAAAGTCAGAAAAACATGGGAACAAAATATTGACAAGTTATTCAGGTTATAGAAATCAAATCTCTTCTGCACCCTGTTTATACACAGGATTTTGGGAACACGACCCGTACCCATGGAAATTGGAATTTTAATGGCGTTTTGTTAAAAATTGGGAAAAACTGCATGACTGAAATTTTGCAGTGATTAAATGGATGCAAACAATTACTGTCTATGATGGCATCTTCAAACATTTAAGCACTATTACAGTGAAGAAGTCCTTATTTGCAAAGATTTTAGAATTTTTATTCAATACTTTTATTTTGTAATTTCAATTGGGAATTTTTTCCTGTGGATTGTGAAAATTATATACTATTTTCATTTGGGAATATGACCGAATAACGGCTTAAAATAAGCCAAAAAAAAATCCCTGGTAAATAATCTTTTATGTTATCAGAACTATACCCAGATTTCAATCATTAATGTAATATAGGGTCAGATATATTTGATCGTTAGTAAGATCTATCTTTTGAATAATTTTATGTCTGCAGGTTATCAAGAAAGATGGTGACAGTACAGAGAAGTTTTACGAGCCCAGGTGCCGAGAAATATTTCATCGTAATGTTATCCAGTATTGGTGGGAGTATAGAACAAGTGGATGTTGTTGTTAACAAATTATTAACATTTGAACAACCTAGAGACGTCTAAAATAATACAAAATGGGAGGAGTGGTTTATACAATATGACATTATATAGAGGTAGTGTCGTCCTCTTGACTTAGTGTCGAATTCTTGACGTAGTGTCCGTCTTTTGACAAGTGTCATCCCCTGACTAAGTTTAAAGAAATTCTAACCCTACTGGTGTTCCAGTATACAGACTAAAATGTGGTTTAAAGAACATCTGACCTTTCATTTCAATCAAGCTCAAGTAAATGCCATTTAAATGATGAATTAATTTTGTGAAAAATTATTATTGACAATGATTATTTGTTATCCCCCGCCGATGAAATCGGGAGGGGGATATAGTTTGGGCGTTGTCCGTCCGTCCGTCCATCCGAATTTCGTTTCCGGAGTAGTTCTCTGCAACTACTGGCTGGAATTCAACGAAAATTTATGGGAATCATCAATATCAAGAGGAGATGAGCATATCGTCGGCTTGTTCGGGTCCGACCCTTTAACTCAGAGTTATGGCCCTTGATTAGTTATGTAGTACCGTATAAGTGGTTTTTTCTGCGGGCTCCTAATTCTGCGGTTTTTCCAAATTTTGGCATGTTTTAATTTCTGCGGACTTTATTTCTGCGGCACATTCTTTGAACAAAACGTGATTTAATTTCTGCGACTTTCCTTATCAAAGTAACATTTCTCTAGTTTATTTTCATGTACACATTCGCATTTGTTTATCGTCGTCACAAAAAGACTGTACAGTATTACAAACAATTATATTGCTTCCTTGCAAACAAATATAATGCACAACAAAAGAAAGGTATGCATTTTTGATTAGCGTGAAATGATGTGTGAAAAATATACCCCGGTAGTATCTTTAATTTGATACCGTAATTCAGATGACAATTAAAGTATTCGACGATTATTTAGCAGTATAAGGGTTGAAATGGTTTGAATTATTTAGTGATAAACAAACATTTAGCGTATCGGCAAACACTATAAATTACATGCTGTTTAAATATTTTTATTCTTAAGTTAAAATAATTAACAATAAGTACATCCTTACAAACAAACACAGTATACATACTTAGCAGACAACAGTTTTATTCAACTTGAAAACCCGCTAACCGTTATAATCCGTTAGTCGTTATTACTTTTAAAGTTTAGATGAAACAGGTCATAATGCAGTGCAGATATAGTACCAGGTTAAAAAACAAAACACAAAGAAAAATATTCTGCGGTTTTTATTTCTGCGGTGCTGAAACTGACCGCAGAAAACGCAGAAATAAAGTCACCGCAGAAAAAACCACTTATACGGTATGCATATAGAGTAAAAATCGTTTCCGGAGTAGTTCTCTGCAACTACTGGCTGGAATTCAACGAAACTTTATGGGAATCATAAATACCAAGAGGAGATGCGCATATCGTCGGCTTGTTCCGGTCAGACACTTTAACTCAGAGTTATGGCCCTTGATTAGTCATGTAGTATGCATATAGAGTAAAAATGTTTCCGCACTACTTTTCTGCAACTACTGGCTGGAATTCAACGAAACTTTATGGGAACCTTCAATACCAAGAGGAGATGCGCATATCGTCGGCTTGTTCCGGTCAGACACTTTAACTCAAGAGTTATGGCCCTTGATTAGTTATGCAGTATCCATATAGAAAAATATTTGTTTCCTTGCTATTTCTCTGCTACTACTGGCTGGAATTCAATGAAACTTTATGGGATACTAAGAGGAGATGTGCATATAGTCGCCTTGCTCCAGTCAGATACTTATAACTCAGATTTATGGCCCTTGATTAGTTATGTAGTATGCATACATCTCATTGCCATTTCCAGATTTTACTATTTAACACAAAGTTATGGCTCTGTTATTGCCCTGAATATTTATCAAGTTCAAAGAATATTACTGTTTATGCCATGATTAATATATAAATAAAGCCTTATGTCTTCAGTTGTTGTGTTAATAATAACCAGTCCTCGGCGGAGGATATAAGTTCAACGAATTTGCTTGTTGATATCTGAACAGCCAAATCAATGTTTAATATGATTTTAGCTAAAGGAATAATATTGGTATGAATGAATAAAAATACGGAATATTACATTGTAGTAGTTTTCTGGGAGTTGTCATTTCATACGAGCAAATTGATTATGTCACAAGTAATAACGGAAATATAGCTGTCAAGAAAAATAATTCATGAATGATGGATAAATATATTTTAACAAGCAAATTCGTTGAATTTATATCCCCCGCCGAGTACTGGTTATTATTAACACAACAACTTAAGACATAAGGCTTTATTTATATATTAATCATGGCATAAACAGTAATATTCTTTGAACTTGAACTGATAAATATTCAGGGAAATAACAGAGCCATAACTTTGTGTTAAATAGTAAAATCTGGAAATGCCAATGAGATGTATGCATACTACATAACTAATCAAGGGCCATAAATCTGAGTTATAAGTATCTGACTGGAACAAGGCGACTATATGCACATCTCCTCTTAGTATCCCATAAAGTTTCATTGAATTCCAGCTGGTGGTAGCAGAGAAGTAGCGAGGAAACAAATAGTTTTCTATATGGATACTGCATAACTAATCAAGGGCCATAACTCTGAGTTAAAGTGTCTCACCGGAACAAGCCGATGATATGCGCATCTCCTCTTGGTATTGAAGGTTCCCATAAAGTTTTGTTGAATTCTAGCCAGTAGTTGCAGAGAAGTAGTGCGGAAACGATTTTTACTCTATATGCATACTACATAACTAATCAAGGGCCATAACTCTGAGTTAAAGGGTCTGACCGAAACAAGCCGACGATATGCACATCTCCTCTTGATATTGATGATTCCCATAAAGTTTCGTTGAATTCCAGCCAGTAGTTGCAGAGAACTACTCCGGAAATGATTTATACTCCATATGCATATTGCATAACTAATCAAGGGCCATAACTCTGAGTTAAAGTGCCTGACCGGAACAAGCCGACGATATGCTCATCTCCTCTTGGTATTGAAAGTTCCCATAAAGTTTCGTTGAATTCCAGCCAGTAGTTGCAGAGAAGTAGCGCGGAAACGATTTTTACTCCATATGCATACTGCATAACTAATCAAGGGCCATAACTCTGAGTTAAAGTGTCTGACCGGAACAAGCCGATGATATGCGCATCTCCTCTTGGTATTGATGATTCCCATAAAGTTTCGTTGAATTCCAGCCAGTAGTGGCAGAGAAGTAGCGTGGAAACGATTTTTACTCTATATGCATACTACATAACTAATCAAGGGCAATAACTCTGAGTTAAAGTGTCTGACCGGAACAAGCCGACGATATGCGCATCTCCTCTTGATATTGATGATTCCTATAAAGTTTCGTTGAATTCCAGCCAGTAGTTGCAGAGAACTACTCCGGAAACGAAATTCGGACGGATGGACAAACGGACGGTCAGATGCGCATCTCCTCTTGATATTGATGATTCCCAAAAAGTTTCGTTGAATTCCAGCCAGTAGTTGCAGAGAACTACTCCGGAAACGAAATTCGGACGGACAGATGGACAACGCCAAAACTATATCCCCCTCCCGATTCCATCGGCGGGGGATAACAACAGAAGCTGCACCCACAGTGGTGCATGATTCGATTTTGCTCAGCCTTGGCGGACAAACATCAACACTCATACAAGGGGAGCGGTTGCCTAGTGGTTAGGGTGTCTGCCTCTCAACTTAGGGACCATGGGTTCGAGCCCTATTCGGTCAGGACCATATTTCTTCAAATGGCACCAGTACTGGTTGGTTCCAGGAAGTGGACTCAAAAGTGATTAATATAAGCTGCAAGATCTTTCGTAATCGAGCTTCAATAAATATGCTTAAACTTATCACTTTCATACAACTCAATTCAATCAATTTTCAGCTTTACATGCATAAATCTTTTTCATGAGATGCCTTGAATAAACTGCTAACAAATAAATTCTTTCATATCTTTTTTTAGCTCACCTGAGCTTGCTCAGGGTGAGCTTTTAGGATCGGTGAATGTCCGTCGTCCGTCCGGCCGTCCACAATTTCTTGTGAACACTCTAGCGGTCGCATTTTTGCCTCAATCATCATCAAACTTGGTCAGGATGCTTATCTAGTTGAAAGCTCGGATGAGTTCGAACATGGGTCATCTCGGATGAAAAACTAGGTCACAAGAGCTAAAAATAGAAAAACCTTGTGAACACTCTAGAGGTCACATTTTTGACCCAATCATCATCAAACTTGGTCAGGATGTTTGTCTAGGTGATAGCTCGGATGAGTTCGAACATGGGTCATCTCGGATGAAAAAGTAGGTCACAGGAGCTATAAATAGAAAAACCTTGTGAACACTCTAGTGGTCACATTTTTGAACCAATCATCATCAAACTTGGTCAGAATGCTTGTCTAGTCAATTGCTTGGATGAGTTCGAACATGGGTCATCTCTGATGAAAAACTAGGTCACAGGAGCTAAAAATAGAAAAACCTTGTGAACACTCTAGTGGTCACATTTTTGACCCAATCATCATCAAACTTTGTCAGGATGCTTGTTTAGATAATAGCTCAGATGAGTTCGAATATGGGTCATCTCGGATGAAAAACTAGGTCACCGGAGCTATAAATAGAAAAACCTTGTTAACACTTTAGCGGTCACATTTTTGCATCAATCATCATCAAACTTGATCAAGATGCTTGTCTAGGTGATAGCTCGGATGAGTTCGAACATGGGTCATCTCGGATGAAAAACTAGGTCACAGGAGCTAAAAATAGAAAAAACCTTGTTAACACTCTAGTGGTCACAATTTTGACTCAATTGTCATCAAACTTGGTCAGGAAACTTGAATAGGTCATTGCTTGGAATAAATCGAACATGGGACATCTCGGATGAAAAACTAGGTCACATGAGCTAAAAATAGAAAAATCTTGTTAACACTCTAGTGGCTACTGTTGTGATCCAAATATTCTGTTAATTGGTCTGAAAGTTTTTTTTTGATGATTTCTAAGTCAAGATCAAACATGGGTCATCTTGGATGAAAAACTAGGTCACACCGCCCAAATATGGAAAAACCTTGTTAACATTCTAGTGGTCACATTTTCGACTCGATTATCATCAAACTTGGTCAGGATGCTTGTCTAGGTAATTGCTTGGATTAGTTCGAAATCGCATGTGAAACTAGGTCACCGGAGCTAAAAATAGAAAAATCTTGTTAACACTCTAGTTGCTACTGTTTTGATCCAAGTATCCTGGAAATTGGTCTGAAAGTTTGTTTTGATGATTTCTAGGTCAAGTTTGAATATGTGTCACCTGGGTAAAAAACTAGGTCGCACTGCTCAAATATGGATAATCCTTGTTAACACTGTAGTGGTCACATTTTTGACTCACCTGTCATGAGACTTGGTCAGAATGCTTGTCTAGGTAATTGTTTGGATGAGTTTGATAATTCAGGTGAGCGATCTAGGGCCATCATGGCCCTCTTGTTTTATTTGAAAGTGAACAAATACAATAATAACACATATAACAAAGTTATAATTCTATTGCCTGTGACTTAAATCATAAAATATATGAGGTTAAAGATCCTGCCTATTTAATTGAGGTTGTATACCACACTTAAGTGAAATTTTATATATGTATATAATTATGCTTATGAAACAATTTTCAAACATCGAAGAATATGTAAAATATGTACTGCAAATATTTGTCCACATTATATGTAATCATTAAAATAAAGGCATTCATTTCTTATTGAAAAATTTGACTAAGACTTTATAGAAAATAAATTTTTACTACCTCCCTTTATCTACATGAAATGGTAAATTCGGTAATATCTTAATAAATAATGTTTTTTGGAAGTTACAAAATTGATAAAATCTTTATTTGAGCATCCTATTTATGATACAAAACCATGAACAAAATGGGTTACAGGATCTTTAACTTACCTAACTAAAAGTATAGCACATTTTTATCTACCAAGCACTACAAGCAATTTTTCAAGCACATTCTGTAAACTGCTTTTAATTTGTGTCGTGATAATTTTCGCATTTTAGGAAATAATACCAGTATTCAAAAAAAAAATTCGTGAAAATTAGTCTGACATAAATAAAATCAGTTCTACAGTACTTGTTTTGTTATTTTTAATATCACATCTCTGACAATAAGAGAACATCTTGCAGTGTTTTTTGTTGTATAAGTTATATTTATCACATAAACCGCGGCGCAGGAGTGTAATAAAGCCATTTAATAAAAACTATATTCACTAGTGTAATAACACTTTGAAGTGAAATCATTTGCGCAATATATAAACATAGCGTTAAAGCACGCTAATGTTAGCATTACACTATAGGCGCGTCTTTGAAAAAAATTACTCATTTTAACAGTTTACTGTTCTTATTTTATATATGTGATAAATAGAATATTATATTCGTGTAGATTCAATACTAAATTTATTGAACGAGTTGAATAAAACAATATTATGCTCGCCAGAGGCTCGCATAATATGATTTTATTCAACTTGTTCATTAAATTTAGTATTAAACTACACTCATTCAATATCCTCTATATCAATGATCCAGCATTACAGATGGAGAAAAACCTCCTATTCTCTTTAATATATTATTTCAGGCACAGGTTGGTACCCACGTGGAACCACAGGCATACTGTAAGCTAGCTGGAAAAATTCTGTACATGAGAATTTTTCAAAATCTCTAGCAGGATTTTTGACGGGTTATATTCCCATATATAAACATTTCATTGCATATATAATCCAATCTGCTAGACAAAGGTTATACTGAAAACTAGAAATGTGTCCATAGGACACGGATGCCCCCACACGCCACTATTCTGTCAATCTTATGACTCTAGGTAAAATATTTTTTGGACTACATGTGTCACAAGTTAAAAACTAAAAATCAACAAAGGGCCATAATTCTGTTAAATTTGGTCGCAGCAAAAATTCCTTCCTTTACTACCATCTACACATTAAGGTTGTTCATCCCTGGAAGTTTAAGCAAAATCTGTCATCCGGTTTAAGAGGAGTTGCGTTCACAAAATTTCTACATAGCATAAAGTGAAAAAATCAACAAAGGGCCATAATTCTGTAAAATTTGGTCGCAGCGAAAATTCATTCCTTAACTACCATCTACACATTAAGGTTGTTCATCCCTGGAAGTTTAAGCAAAATCTGCCATCCGGTTTAAGAGGAGTTGCGTTCACAAGATTTCGGGATGTACAGACAGACGTTTAGATGGACGGACAAGTGCAACGCTATATGCTCCCACTTTGTGGGGGCATAACAACTTATTTATATACAACAATATAACCTGTCAAGAATCTTTATAGCGATTTAAGAATATAGCAAACTTCCATCTTTGTTCGAGAAAAAAAATGGAATTACTTCATAAATAAACGGCAATCGTGTATAAAGTTTATATAAATGTTACACTATTGACTATTGCAATGAAAATTGGCCCCGTGTTCACAAAGATTTAAGGATCAAGATCAAATTTAAAACCTCTATTAGCCTCGTAGATTAAATACCTAATATTATTTGATAAAACTGGTAAAATTGGACTTGCAATAGTAAGTTTATGAAATTTTAGAATAAATTTTTTTGTTATTTTTACAAGAGCAAGGCATTTTACAGTTGGTCCAAATATTGATCCTGATCCTCATTTTGATCTGAATAGTTTTGTAAATTTGTTTTATTTGTTGATTTTATCTCAAAATCAGTTTGATTTCTTTTCAAATCAGCAGTTTTTTACATTTTGAATATTTACCATTTAATTCTAGCAAAACACGATTAATTTTAGTAACACAAAATAATGAAAATAAAATCAGGATCACTTGCTCGTGATCTTTCCTTAATGAACGCGGGGCCTGAGTTTATTAAATGTGGAGCATTAAAAAAAAATGGCCATATAACCAGTCTTAAGTTATCAAGGCTTAGTACAAATGAAAATTTATCCATAAAATTGTAGCAGTAGTGTTTAAATAAAATACAAACATCTAGATTATCCAATGAGGATCTAAGTTACATTAGTGCAGTTTTATAAATTAAGTTTCTAACATCAGGGCTGCCAACAGCAAATTGCAAAATCAGCGGAAAATACGGCGGGGGTCAAGGGGGCCAATTTGGTATGCCCTAAAATCAATTTCCTGGACTCTAAATTTGACAAATATCCGACATTTTGACAAAATACAAGAGCGACAATGTAAACTGTAATTTGTTTGGTTATTCTAAAATAGAATGCTGGAAAAGACTCGATATGACCAATGAGAAAAGCGCTTACAGACGTACCATAGGCGGCTAGCGTAACGATAAAAGCCGAAGCGTGCCGGTTTTTAGGTACTGTATAAAATATGACAAATGAATTTATTGTCTTTGTCGAATTTACATCGATCTCAAAAATGACCCAGGAGCTCACGAAATCCGCGGATTTCTGCGGATCCGTGGAAAATCGGCAGCCCTGTTAAACATGCATAAATCTGTCTTATACTTGATACATTACACAACAGTATTTCAGCAACAGGATATAACAATAACAGAATATGACAGGATTTCAGCGACATTCTATGCATAATTCTTAAACTAGAAGTCATTAAAAAAAAGTTGAAAACATTAATCACACTCATTATAATATTAACATGATAATATATGATGATAATCCTATATAAATACATTCCAATTAAAATTCTTTATTTTTCCTATTCAACACAATTTTAAGTCTGCACACATGGTTTATTATAGTCTTTTTGTTGCCAGTTTTCAAAACTGCTTTTATAAAAAAAAGAACCCTTTATGTATTACACTTTTTATAGAAAACACCCGTCACGCCATCTTGAAACAAACAAGATTAATGTTTCTCTCTGAAAAAAACCAGCCCAGAGCACAAAGAATGATCCTATTGGCTATTACTGATCACATGACCTCTTCTCTTGTGAGACTGGTTCACCAGTATTCCGTTATTATTCTATAAAACCTATGTAGTATTTATCACAACAGAGAACCATTAACCTGTTCTCAGATTAGAATGTTCTTTAGAGGATTCTTTACAGCTGGACTTTGGGGCCAAGCCCAACATTTGCGCTGTTTTACCTGCCATCTTTGCTACAGGATTTTTGTTTGGTTTTGATATTGGAAGTCTCTGAAAATAAAAATTTATAAAGAATACAGCAAAATCATAATTATTTGTGGGGCACTAATTTCTGTGGTCAATCCCCGAATTTAAGATCCAATGAATTTTTAATGAATTTTTATTTTGTCTGTTGTAAGAGTTTTAATAACATACAATGTAATTTGCATTTTACTTTTATGCATGTACAATCCATAAATTAAAGAATCCGAACAATCCATAAATTAAAGAATTCACAAAAATATCCTTTCTGACAAAACCATGAAATTTATGCCACTTAATTTAAGTGAATTCACAACATATAAATAAATCAGAGGACCATATGGATTACCTCCCTTTTCGTTTGCCTCATTCCATGATCTTCACAAATTTTTCATCACCACTAAATTATCATCATCACTGTCTTTATCTTAAATGGACTTTCCCCTTTCCCATTTTTAATTTCGGCAAAACCAAATTTCTACAAAACCTTTCATTTGGGAATAATTCATAACACATCTATATACTGACTGAATGGCTAACAGTGCAGACCCTGCTCAGGGGTAAGGGGTAGGTAAAAACAGTTGCCTCCAGAAGTCTTAATGGTTTAACATGTTCAATAATATTTATATTTGTACCGCATTCTGTCACTTACACATCTCAAAATGTAATGAAGTGTTATCTGTTGAGTAAAGTTCTAGGAAATCAAGCCCTATCTAGAGAATGGTGTTCACTGGAAAACAGTGGGTTGGCATTATAAAACTTAATACATATATATAGACACATTTATCTCATTATACTAATTACGATATAAATCTGTACCCCTCCTAGAACAATCCCTGTAACCTACCAAGTGCCATGCCAGGTAACTTCTAGCAACAATCAGGGTTCAAACCTTGACCTTCACATCAGTGATATGCTCTATTAAACAAGGGTGCCATAGTCACAAAATACGCCCGTTTACAAAAAAGCTTTAGATGGAGATGGGGGCATTATGGATAAGTGTTATCTAGCAAGCAAGTTTTTATTCTTGGCACTGTGTTGTTAAATGAACCTTAAAACAAATCAATAGGGAAGATATGCACAGAATGTGTGACCTTGACCTTGGTTGCAGGGACCTGAATTTTATGCACGGCACTCAGCCTCACAATGATGAACATTTGTGCCAAATTATATTGAAATCCCTCTATGCATGTAGAAGTTTTGCTCCAGACAAGTGTTTTTCTATGAGCTCTAACTGTGACCTTCACCTTTGACCTAGAGACTTGGTTTATGTGCAAGGCACTACGTCTCATGGTGGTGAACAATTCTATAAAAGTAACATTAAAATTCCTCCATGCATGTAGAAAATATGCTCCGGACAACATCTGGATATTTAATCATCTCCAGTGACCTTGACCTTGCAAATATTAACCTAAATTAAATGTGTAACACCTGTAGTCATGATAGTTACCATTTGTGCTACAATCCATCAATAAATGATGACTCAATGGTCCCTATAACCATCTTCAAATTTTTATCTGAACTTTGACCTCTAAGTGTAACCTTGACTTTGGTCGCAGGGATCTGAATTTTGCATGCGACACTCAGCCTCACAATGGTGAACATTTGTGCCAAGTTATATTGAAAACCCCCTATGAATGTAGAAGTTTTGCTCCGGACAAGCGTTTTTCAATGAGCTCTAAGTGTGACCTTGACCTTTGACCTGGAGACCTGGATCATGCATGGAGCAATACATATCATGGTGGTGAACATTTCCATAAAGTATTATAAAAATTCTTCCATACATGTATGAGATATGCTCCAGACAAAATCTGGATATTTCACCATCTTTAGTGACCTTGACCTTGCATATATTGACCGAAAGTACATGTGTCACAGCCGTAGTCATTATAATGACCATTTGTGTTACAATCCCTCAATAAATGATGATTAAATCGTCCCTATACACATCTTCATATATTTATCTTTTATTAAACGGGCGTATAAAAAGTACATGTAATTTAATAACTAAAAAATTCTGATTTAAGATTTTATTCTAGGGAAATACATTTCATTACAATTCTTAATCTTTGAATGAGCTGAACTGATATTTACTTGAAAATTAAAATATAATTAAATTTCTATGAGAAAGTATTTACATTTGATAAGGTAATTACTGTATGATCTTTATGAACAAATACCAAGTCTACAGAACACCATAGTTATCACAGTTAAGAATCTTGACCAATGAATGAAACATGTGTAAATAAATGTTACATTCTTTACAACATACTCAAGTCCAAGAAAGAGGATTATTTCATGCCCTTTGATTAAATTCTATTTTTAGATCAAGGGGAGTAATTGTGTAAGTCATTTATGAACAAAGTAATAACTTTGTTGTCTCCCTTGATTAAATTCTATTTACAAAATCTGGATATTTCATCATCTTTAGTGACCTTGACCTTGTATATATTGACCTAAATTATATGTATCACAGCCATAGTCTTGATAATGACCATTTGTGTTACAATCCCTCAATTAATGATGACTAAATGGTCCATATACACATCTTCATATTTTTATCTGAACTTTGACCTCTATGTGTGACCTTGACCTTGGCCGCAAGGACCTGAATCTTGCACGCGACACTCCGCCTCACAATGGTGAACATTTGTGCCAAGTAATATTGAAATCCCTCTATACATGTGGAAGTTTTGCTCCGGACAAGCATTTTTCAATGACCTCTAAGTGTGACCTTGACCTTTGACCTAGAGACCTGGTTCATGTGCGCGACACTGCTCCTCATAGTGGTGAACATTTATATGAAGTTTCATTAAAATCCCTCCATACATGTAGGAGATATGCTCCGGACAAAATTGGACGCCGCCCGCCCGCCCGCCCGCCCGCCCGCCCGCCAGGGGCGTTCCATAATACGTCCCGTTTTTCAAACGGGCGTATATAAAAAGATTTGAACTTAATACAAAACCAAACATTTTTAGCACACATTCTAGGAGATGCAAGCAGCAACTTAACAAATATCTGAACCTCAGACCTTACAGTTTTGCAGAAGAATAGATTTATAGTTGGCACTCTATTTTTAGGTCTGTCACCCTTAAGTGCAATGAAGTGTAACCATTTGAACAATTTTGGGTAGAGCAAGATGCAAGGAACATTACAGGCAAGTTTGGTAGTTACAGAGAACATGTCATTTGAAACAATTGTGGATGATGGATTGACGACAAGACAATGAAAGATTCTTAAAGCTCACAAAAGAGAAGTGCTTGGACAAGCTAAAAATGATTACCCTGTCAAGCCTGTGTAAGGTTATCAGCCCATCTTTGTTCAGATAAAATGTTGATATAGCATCTATACTTCTGTAAACAAATAGAAGAAAGCATTTTGTGAGTAAGGAAATTCACAACAACCAAAAACAGGGCCACTAAATGTGCATTTTCATAAAAAAGAAAAAATTGTTGGCTTGAATTGAAAAACATGTGAGGTAAAAATAGAGTACAATACTGAATTTTATAAAATGAGTACACAAGTGCAAAACCTAAATCGGACTTGGATAGCACCTTGTCGGCTTGTCCTATAAAAGAATCAGTTTTGTACTTAAAAATGTTTAACAACTTCTTTATTTCACACTAGCAATTTTTTTAAACATTATGTCAGAACTTTGTTACTTCAAATACAATATGGATTTGATATTGATGTTTTGGACTCGGAAGCTAGATGGAGTACAAAACAATTTGATGAGGATTTTTTTTTTTAACCTTATAAAATGAAAATAAGGCCAAAATTGATAAAGATGGATCAGATTTAGATTTTTATTAGAAGATCACATGGTGCAAACGCTGAAAGTTCATTGGTAACAGGTGTGAAATAAATAACGTAAAATACAAATATAATATATTCCAAAGCTTAATGACCATTTATAAATACAAATACTGCAAGACTTTTAATTAATTTTTCAATTCACAATGGGTGATGAACGTCAGCAAATTTTAATACAGTTTGTTGGGGGAAAAAAATCAATGAACTACAAGTATTATCATTATGTACTTATGAGTATTTTAATGGATATCTTCAAATGAAAGCCCATCAAAACTATTTTTCTTTTTAAACACATTCTCATTAAAGGTTGATTATTGAACATGTTCTTATTAACTACATTCAAGTCTGCCACCTGGACCCCACATTCCCTGGGTAGAAGGCAGTTATCCACAGACTCTTTACCACCTTAACCTGCTGAAAACCGACAGTGTATAACCTTTGCCACCACCAACAAGTCAGGCCAGACAGATCATCTGGGCAGTCCGACCCGCCACCTTACTACTGTATCTCAAATTCTTACTTTGATATTAAAATTAATTTGCAGGTACTGTTCCATATTCAACACAGTGAAAATTCATTTTGTAAAATTAAATTCAGCAAATTAAGAATTAAAACCAGAACAGAAAAAAACTGACAAGAATTTAGAAATTACTTACTTTTTTTCGCCCTCCTTCACAAATGGTATCCAATATTTGAAAAAGTCAAGTGTTGTAAACATATACATTCTCCAATGCATTTTTACACAACCTTCTTCATAATTCGATAAAATACTCTGAATCTGAAAGAGAAAAAAAAATGAAATAAAAATCATATCATAAAAACCTTACAGCTGCATGCCTCCAGATGAACCAAAAAATATTACAAGATAATCAAACTTAACAGGATTCATACACTTTTTTTTTTTTTACTTGGGTTTTACGTCACATCGACACAGTATAGGTCATTTGGCGACTTTCCAGCTTTACTGAGGGAGTAAGACCTCAGGTGCCCCTCTGTGCATTTTTTCAGGCACGAATGGGCACCTGAGTAGAAGCACCGATGTTCCGTAAGCTAGCTGGGTAGCTTCCTCACATGAAAGAATCCAAAGTTCCTGTCGGGATTCGAGTTCACAGTGGTTTGAAGTCAACGACCTTAACCACTTGGCCACGAACTCTATCTGGACATAACCATTCACCTTTTTTAGGGAAAATCTTTTACATTTATAAGGTTATTAGACAAGTCCCCTACAAAATTATATTAAGATAAAGATAAATCTTAAAGGGCTTACCTCCAACTCTACTCTGGGAAACATGATAGCTGCAACACATTTCATATATGTCAACTGTAGTGAATATTTGGCTAAACCCCTGTAAAATGTAGAGAAAAAAATTATGTTTGTAAAGAATCTGACAGATATATAGTGAAACTAACATTTTTAACAGTTTAAATATCTCAATCGACTATATGCCTATGTTACAGTAAACTCCACTTATAACAATATCTATAGCTTGTATCATAGTTTGGGGACCTTTCTGTTGAAAATGTGTCAGGGTTAAATCGTATACATATACATGCACAGTGCGTTAACTGGAGTGCGGGTATTAGTTACCCGCACTCCAGAGCATGCCCATTGATTGGCTCATTTTTGCTGGGGTTTACATATTGTGACGGCAGAGAAAGGGAAAGCGACAGAAATATCATATTCAGATGTTCGTTCATTGGTTCATTTTTGCCGGGGTTTCATATTGTGACAACAGGGAACGTGTTTTTATGTTTGACTATGATACAAAAGAGAAAGAACACCAAAACACTCGGTAATCTGATTAATACCCCCTCGTACAAATCAGATAACCTCGTGTTTCGGTGCTCTTTCTATTACTTATAACAATATACAGCTTATAAATATGTTGTTGCCGAGGTCCCAACTGTGGAGGTTACTGTACATCCATAAAAAATAAATAATTTACAAAGCCTCTCTCCCTAAATTTATATTACAAACAAACAGCATCATGTGAAGTAATATAAAAATAAACTTCTTGAATGAATGTTCCCTCCCATATGACACAAATTTTCACTCACATGGCCATAATGCTATATGATACAAATTTTTAACTTAGAGAGCCAAAATGCCCTATGACATAAATTTTCACTAACACGGTCTTAATGCCCTAATGACATAAATTTCACCAACACGGTCATACAGCCCTATGACATAAATTTTCATTCACAGAGTCATAATGCCCTATGACATAAATTTTTATTCACACAGTCATAATGCCCTATGACATAAATTTTCACTCACACACCATAATGCCCTATATAGATAACATAAATTTTCACTCACACGCCATAATGTCCTATGACATAAATTTTCATTCACACGGTCATAATGCCCTATGACATAAATTTTTATTCACACAGTCATAATGCCCTATGACATAAATTTTCATTCACACGGTCATAATGCCCTATGGCACAAATTTTTATTCACACAGTCATAATGCCCTTTGGCACAAATTTTCACTCACAGGCCATAATGCCCTATGACTTAATTTTTCACTCACACGGCCATAATGCTCTTTGACATAAATTTTCATTCACACGATCATAATGCCCAATGACGTAAATTTTCATTCACACAGTCATAATGCCCTATGACAAATTTTTATTCACACAGTCATAATGCCCTAGGGCATAAATTTTCACTCACACTCCATAATGCCCTATATAGATAACATAAATTTTCACTCACAGAGCCACAATGCCTTATGGCATAAATTTTCACTCACACGCCATAATGCTCTATGACATAAATTTTCATTCACACGGCCATAATGCCCTTTGACACAAATTTTCACTCACACGGTCATAATGCCCTATGACGCAAATTGACACTCACACGGTCTTAATGTCCTATGACATAAATTTTCATTCACACGGCCATAATGCCCTTTGACACAGATTTTCACTCACACGGTCATAATGCCCTATGACGCAAATTTACACTCACACGGTCTTAATGCCCTATGACATAAATTTTCACTCACAGAGCCATAATGCCCTGACATTAATTTTCACTCACAGAGCCATAATACCCTATGACATAAATTTTCACTAAAACGGTCATAATGCCCTATTACATAAATTTTCACTCACAGAGCCATTATGCCATATGACACAAATTTATATTTTTACAGTCATAATATCTATGATACAAATTTTTCACTCATATGCCATAATGTCATATAATTTTCAATCATATGCCATGATTGAAATGAAACAAGTTTGGTAGAGGTTCACTATGCCATGATGTAACACATCATTCACCTTATTTGAAGTTATTTCTGACTATATACATATTTAAACATTCTAAAAACAAAGCTTACATTGTCACTTTAGGCTTCTTAAAGAAATTATTCTCAAAAACAATCTCATGATGGTGCAACCCTGATGAGAAATTTTCAGTCTGTGTCGGCATTTTAGGCACCTGAAACGGAAAAGATTTAATCCTTTACCAGTTGAATTTCTGAAATGGATTTGTCCAGCTCACATTTTTTAAACTGTCCATTGACAATTTTAGGAGTACTGAGAAGAAAATTTGAAGTTATTCAAGTCCAGGGCACTTATGGGGTGTGAAGGGGGGGGCCTACCCTTTACTGGTAGCAAAGGTGTTTAAATTTTTTTTCAGAAAAAGAAAAAAAAAGTTAAAAAATGTTTTCAAATCCCGGGTTTCTCTCTTATCTTAAAAAAAATTTAAACACCCCATGGGGGGTTTTACACATTAGTTTTAAAAATTTTAAGTTAAAGAAGGGGATAATTTTCCCAAAAAAAATTTCTCAGGGAAAAAAAATGCCCCCTTTTCTTAACAAAATGCACCATATCATGAAAAGAAACAAAACACCAAGATTTCCCCTGTTTATAACTTTTTTTAAAAAGTTTGAAAAAAAAGGGGCCCAAAATTTAAACTTTTGCTGATGGGCAAACAACCCAAAACGACCCAATAAAAAGCATTGAATCTAAACATGAAAAGTTTTCAACAAAAGAAAATTCAGGGATTTTTTTTTGGGCTTATTCTATAGCCGATATTCTGTCATATTCCCAATTGAAAATAGTACATTATTTTCCCAAGTTACAAAATAAAATAATTGAAAAGCAAATTCTAAAATCTTTTAAAATAAGTGCTTCTTCACTGCTACGGTGCATAAATGTTTGAATACGTCATCCAAGACAGTGATTCTTTGCATTCATTTAATCACTGCAAAATTTAAGTCATGCATTTTATTCCAATTTTCAACAAAACATTGTTGAAATTCCCGATTCCATGGGTATGGGTCATGTTCCCAAAATCCTAGAAAACAAACAATTTAACAATCAATGGACTGTTTTGTCCTTTTTTCATACCTCTTTTGAAAAAAAAAACACACCTAAAAACAGGCATTTGTGCCACTGGGAAAAATGCTATCAAGCCAAACTATATGAAAAAGAGAAAAATTAAAAAAAGAAGTGAAGAAATGGTAAAGCAACCTACCTGTTCAATATAGTATTCTTTCACAGTTTCCAGCTGTTCTAATGATGGCCTATTACTATCACCTTCTGTGTCATCATTCTTGTTGTTTGACATTGAACTGTTCATGTATGTATCCTTTTCTTCAGCTTTTACAGTACCCTGTGGTAAACTCATATGTAAACTGTTCGAAAAGTCTTTGTTCACTTCATGTTCTATTGCAGAGAATGCATCAAAGCTTTCAAGAGCATGGTTATCTGAATTGAAGCGTGTCTTTATCTCCCGCGTGCTTTGAGACAAACTATTTTCTGCTCCTGTTACGTGAATTGTGTCATTAAATTTTGCTGGTTCCACAACTCGAGCCAGGCATTTCAACAAGTCCTGGTTCCTTGAATAAAAAGGTCTCAAATATGTGAATACATCGTATTTGGAGACTGAATTTAGTCCCACTAGCTTCTCACTGTTTCCTTCTATACACTGCAACTGAGGTTTATGCCCTTTGCCCTCCAGAAAGGGGTAATGAAATTTTAAATGTTGCACTGAGAATAAGCTGTTATCCGAGTTAATCAAACAACTTTGATCTTGCACATTAGCCACATTTCCTCCTAGACCCACAGATAAGGTCTGAAAAAAAAAATCATATAGTTACCCAAGAATATTGCGAAGCAAATCAAGCCCCAAAAAGTAATGGTCATAACATGTTTAATGTTTACTACTAAAATTATAATATCTTGACAGCAGGGTTTTCTACCCATTCGCCAATCAGAAAAGTTGGAGCCAATGGCAGCTGCCACCAGCTGCCACCTGCCAATGGCACCAAATGCGACAAAATATTAATTCTGGCGCATAAAATCCTTAGTTGGCAGATTTTACTGGCACTAACGTAAGATAAAAAAATCTGCCAACTAGTACACTTAAAAATCAATAAGAGCCGCGTAAATTACATAAGTGGCCAAAAAATGAAAGGTCAAGTGTGATTAGTTTGTTTATCAAAATGTATCATAAAATTGTTTGACACTTTGGGAACGTGTTGAGATGAAAGTGACTAATGTGTTTTTCTTGCTGAAACAGGACCTCCCAATCTCATTACTGACTTGCAGCGATTTTTTTCCTTATAAAAGTGGTAAGAAATAACAGGCCCATTCACAATCACGAATGGTCTTTCACAATTTTCCTTTTAATTTCAGTGTATTTGTGTGTCATGTTTCATGAATAAAGTTAGTGTAAAAGAAATATCTTCTTTGCTATTCAAGAAATAAAAGTATTTATGTTATAACCTTGATCGGGCAATATGACCAGGCAGCCTGATAATTGACCCGAAACCTGAATATGACTTCAGGGTTCATCTACTAGTTTTGACCAACATTAACACCAACTTTTAGAAGTTACATATAAGCAAAAGCCTTCTCTATTAATTAAAGATATAAATGGTCAAGGCCACTGCTCACTTAACCTTTGACCTAAAAAACCTACCCAGCAAACACATGACGTTAAAATAACGTCGGATTAATGTTAGATTTTGGTCACGACGTCGGCGACCAAAATACGACGTTTATCTGACGTTAAAATACCGATGTCTAATAGACGTTTCTTTTTGACGTCGTACTAACGTCAGGTTATGGTAGGTGTCCTGACGGTAGGTAAAAAAAATAACAAAAAATAATCCTATATTCGCTGTTGTAATCATTTAAACTTTTTTTCAAATGTTATTTGGATTACAAATGAAGTGTTCTTATATAAATACAGACCATGATCGCGGCGCTGCAACCTAATAAAACATAAAGGTGGCGCTGTATATACGCAAGTTACATGTGTTATTGTTATGAAATCTATTTATAGCTACAGATCTGTTTACAAGTTCCAATCATTTAACGTTGTAATATTATCATTTGTGGTAGTGCTTTTACATTTAATCATAGTGACAGAAAAGGGAAAGAAAACATAATTAACCTTTAATTCGAATCTAAAGTCACGTGGATGGAAATTCAAATTCGTAGGCGTTACGTTTTGGCTGTCGGTCAGGAATCGGGATGCATTGATAAGTGAATATTATAGGTTTTCTTGAACAAAAAGGTCAGTTCAATTTATTTAGATTTATTTCTACTTTGTATTTGATAAATAATTGCATGATTGCAAGCACTCTTAAATTTAATTATCATTATTTGAACAGCTGAAGTAAAATGTCACACAAATTCGCTATAATGTCTAATAATAAATCTTTTTAAATTGACATGTTTTAACTCTGCTTGTGAAGAGTTTATAATATGCCTTTCAGTACTACCAAAGAGAATGCTTAGTTTTCATATTTTTCTTTAACTATGATGTTTTTGTCAGTTAAAATCTGAGAATTGAGAATGAATTTGTACGATTTCGAGCATTTCGGACCAAGACGTTTCGGTCCCAAATAACCCAAAACGTTCCGTCCCAAATAACGCAAGACGTTTTTGTTCCAGACATTTCGCCATTAAATCTTTAATTTAAAACTATGAAATATTTTAGACTTGCATAACTGTTATATTTCAAACGTAGAATATATACATAAGTTAGAATATAATTTTCTTTTCAGGTAGTTAAAGTGTTGGACATGCTCTCAAAGGTCGGAGGGACAGAAACACGTGAATATGTAAAAAGAAATATATGAAAGTAAGATTTTTGTAAATTCTATTACATACTTTAATCCATACTAAACTGGAGTTTAAAAGCGGCTTTTTAAATGTTGAGTATTTATGTTTACTTTTAATTTTTGTTAAAGCTCTCTTATAAAAAGTTGGCAAAATTGTTCATTAAGTTAAGATAACCATGAAAACATTTTTGCTTGTTATTTTTACATGTTTCATAAATTTCTTTTTTTTTCAGTGAAAATGATGTCACACACGCTATTGGGCGCTTCAAACGCTACATATCCTCTGGACAGACGAGGGGTGCTGAAAGACGGTCATATCTTAAAGCATCACACCTCAAAATTCGTGCTAATTCTCATGGATATCTAAAAGTATAACTTTGTGAAGTAACTAAAAGGCAGCAATTTATACATTACTGACAATTATCAAAGGAGGTCAAAATATGCAAAATGGCACTAAATGTTTTAGAAATGCTGTAGAAATATAGTTAAAGTACTGAAAATCTGTCATTAATTGCTTGAAACATTATTATCAGAATCTTTTAACTTTTCTTAAAATTATAATATTTTCATTGTTTTATTTGATAAGGCAAACTTTGATAGAAATGTGCATACATTGTTTTGTTCTTTAATATTTGTACATGTTTTCTTAGTTTCATTTATGTCATTGTTTTTGTAATATTTTTTGTTTTGTAATTAACTTATTTTATGTTTTATTTTGTTTAATTTATGAAAATTATTTAACCTTGCAGAATTTACTAAAATTGTATGTACAGTGTAACTTCCGAAAACCGAACACCCATGGGACTTGTCAAAAAGTTCGGATTTCAGAGGTTTCCGGAATTCAGAGGTTTATGATAATGCGGACAAGACTAAGCCACTTAATATCAATAAATGTCAAGGAAGAAGTGGCCTTTACTGTAATATCATATATAATAGTCTTTTTATCAAGATAAAGATGTGAATGAAAAGAATACATTTTTATCTTACTTGCAAATGCTTTTGAATTTTTATCAGTTTGTAGAAATGTTGTTTATTGCATAAACTTACATATCGTCCGATGCTAGTTAATAAACTATTACATCAAATGCAATAAAATCCCTAAAGACTTTTGATGCATACATTGTCCAATTAATTGTCATTTAATCCGCTAATAAACACTTCAAATTAACTGACCGCCGTTAATTACTTCAATTAACCGCATCACTTCAAACATACCATTTCACAGTTTGTGATTTTAACGCGTGTCAAATTACACGATCACCGCTAACTAGTAAACAATTGATAGGGAGATTAAATCTTCCTGCAGGGTTTACAATGTATTTCACACCTTTGGATATTTCCGGTTTTTGGAGGTAAAATTGCATTGATTTGACTCTAATTTTATGAAAATATTGTCCGGAATTCAGAAATTAGAAGTTCCGGAATTCAGAAGTATTATATAAAAAGAAAATAGAAGGGAAAAAATCGGGACCGAAAAAATTGTTCGGTTTTTAGAAGTTTCCGGATTTCAGAAGTTCCGGAATTCGGAAGTTACACTTATCAGCTTAAAATTGCAACTTTTATCTTAAATTAAACAAGAGCTGTCAGTAGGACAGCAACGCTCAACTATTCTTAGTGCTTGATAGTAAAAAAAATGCTTGATACAGTTTCCTCCTCCTGTTTACAGGTTGGGGTCATGATGGTGAACAAGTGTGCAAAGTTTCAAAGCCATATGTCAATGGACTTTGAAAATATTTGAACTATTACAAAAACTTTAACGAAAATTCTAAGTCGAAAAAGGGGCATAATTCTGTCAAAATGCTTGATAGAGTTACCTCCTCCTGTCTACAGGTTGGGGTCATGATGGTGAACAAGTGTGCAAAGTTTCAAAGCCATATGTCAATGGACTTTGAAAATATTTGAACTTTTACAAAAACTTTAACATAAATTCTAAGTCAAAAAAGGGGCATAATTCTGTCAAAATGCTTGATAGAGTTACCTCCTCCTGTCTACAGGTTGGGGTCATGATGGTGAACAAGTGTGCAAAGTTTCAAAACCATATGTCAATGGACTTTGAAAATATTTGAACTATTACAAAAACTTTAACGTAAATTCTAAGTCGAAAAAGGGGCATAATTCTGTCAAAATGCTTGATAGAGTTACCTCCTCCTGTCTACAGGTTGGGGTCATGATGGTGAACAAGTGTGCAAAGTTTCAAAGCCATATGTCAATGGACTTTGAAAATATTTGAACTATTACAAAAACTTTAACATAAGTGGATACGCCGACGCCGACGCTCGGGTGACTGCAATAGGCTAGCTCTACTTATTCTTATCGAATAGTCGAGCTAAAAAGCATGAAACATATTTTTGCTTTTAGTTTTCTGTTATACATTTCATTTGAGAGAAAGTTACTTAATAGAATGAGGTACATTAAATTAGATCAAATCAGGATTAGCCAGAAAATATTTATGACGTGGTGAAACAAAAAGGATTAGGGGAATGATAAAATGAAGGTCAGAAAATGATCAGATTTAGGGCAGAAAGGGTTAATATTTAGGTCGGAAAATGGTCAGATTGAGGTCAGAAAATGGTTAGATTTAGGTCGGAAAATGGTCAGATTGAGGTCGGAAAATGGTCAGATTGAGGTCGGTAAATGGTTAGATAAAGGTCAGATTTTGGTCAGAAAAAGGTTAAATAATGGTTAGATTCTGATGTCTACCTGACGTCAGATTATTACGTCAAAAAAACTTTCAAATCCAACCGTTTTTCCGACCGTCATCCGATGTCAGAACCTGACTTAAATCTGATGTCAGTATGACGTCTTGTGTTTGCTGGGTAAAGGGTAGTCCTAATTATAAGACCTATACGTAACCTATTTCATATTTATCATTCATTAATCTGATATTTTACATTTTTCATTTTCCATATTACGTTAGGTCTTAACAGATCTTTGCAAAATCGTGTAGCAAAAAAATTGACATTAGACATCGATTTAGATCTAATGAATTTAAACAATTAAAACAGCGTGTATTCACATTAATTTTGACATATTTATGATCAAAACTAAAAAAAAAATACCTTTTAACAAAATGATTGAACTGTCACATCCGAAAAGTCATGATTAAATCCTCTCATTTAATTAAATTCCTTGTACAGCCAATATACAAATGGCCGCCATACAGTGCGCGAAATCTGATTGGCTAATTCAAATGCAAGCGTTTAAATGAGTCCAGAAGTTTCTAACGGAATATTTTTTCAACGAAATAATTGCCCATGCACCGTCAGTGTGTTCGTATATATTTTTCCGTTCAAAAAATTGGAATCAATCTGTAAAACGCTTTACTTAACCAGTATGGCCGATGAGCGAAATAGACTGATATGTATATTTTATTTTTAATTGATAAGTACATTGTTCGAAAGTTTTTGTTAATGATAGACCATGCATTTGAAAGAACAGAAGATAAGCTTTTGAATAAAGCTTGAAAGGCAAGTCAACAGACATTTTTTTAAATTTTCAAAATGCTACGCGTTTTTGAGCAATAACTATTAGAAGTCAGGCTTGACCAACATAAAACTATAACAAGCCTGTAACGTCTAATCTATTGGACTAGGTAAAGGGGTCATCTACAACACATGACCACAAAATAAATCTTATGGCTGAAAGCCAAAGCATTCCAGTTAATCTTAAATCATCTGATAATCTACAAGACCATGAAGATTCATGGCTTAAAAAAAATTTTGGTCCCTCCATGATTTCCCATGGGAGAAGGTTTCATTTCCCATGGGAAAAGTGTTTGGTCATTACAATAAATAACGAGCTCTTTGACAGCATTTTAAACAGCTAAAATTCATATTAAATCGACAAATTATGCATGAAATTAGGACATGGCTGGTCTAACTTTCTCTCACATTACAACAACAGACATTCATTGTGACCTTCAAATTTTTCATCACACACGAAAACATGTTACATAAGACGCATTGAATAATTTACGATGTGAATAATTACATTGCTACGATTCTGGAACCAAGAGGTATTTGTTAAATTCCGTATCTGACAAATCTGCAGGACTTTTGTTCTCGTACATAACCAGCTATTACTCATTTCGGCGAAATTATATTAAATTTTAGAGAAATAAATATTGCCGGTGCGCAGGAAATGGAAGCTGACTAAACCCTATACGAATACGCAAAAATGTTATTATAGTCTATGTCGACTAAAAATCTAAATTATATTTTGTCCGCGATTATCTGAAGCTCACTTATTATTTATGAATTTCATAAGAAGAGAGGATAAATATCTAAAAGGTCTGTACTAATTGAAAATTATTTTATCTTTCAGAGCTAAAGGTCGAAATTTGCATCCATCCATCACCTACGGCCGGATCGGTCTATTTACCCCAAGACACCCCAAGACACACTGGTACACATTTTAAGTCCCAGGAGTGGCCAGGATTATACCCCCAAACTTATATATTGTGTAAATTGGGAAAGTGTTATTATATACCACAAATGATTATTTACGTGTCCTCTTGTTAATTACAGTCAAATCAAATGTTGTTAATATGTACTGTATTGACTTGGAACTGTCATCACTAAAATATTTATTGATAAACTCTTTAATATAAAAAAAATATTTTGATTGAAATTGACTTTACTAAAACAACAAGACTATGCATGTTAATCTATAAATCTAATGAAATGTGGAACAGATGAAATAAAAAAAATCAATATTATGAAACAGAATATGATCAATTTAATAATCAGGCATGAAAAATGTGTCACTCATAAAATGACAGGCCGCAGAATTAAACTTGCACTACACCAAAATCCAGCAACATTGGCATTATTTCATTGCTGTAAACTATTTTGCACAAAAAAGAATATATTTATAATCTTACATTAAAAAAGTACAGGGAAATAAATGAAGAGAGATATAATGTGTAAATGTGAAATCGCATAGTTACCTTCCGTAAAAAATGTAAAATTAAGACGTCATATATGTCAGTAAAAGTGTCTTGGGGTGGTCTTGGTTTTTTTACGTAGTCTTTGGGTGTCTTGGCGTAGTCTTGGGGGTAGTCTAGGGCATTCGGAACTGTCTCGGTTATTATCTATAATAACTGACTGACGGAAAGGGCCGAGTAGTTGCGATTGAGGGTGTCTTGGGGTAGTCTTGGGTGTATTGGGGTAAATAGACCGACCGCCTAGAGGAAATTAAAATAAGCGTTCTGTATATATGATGTTTAAACAAATCTAACAACATTGTATCATTCAAAATATTTGAAAATAATTGTATTAGAACAAATATCAACCAGGAAAGCATTAAATGAACGCAGCCCCTGTCCCTCCCCATGCACCCACTCACGGGGGTCCCCAATCCCAATTAACTCTGGCAACACCAAACCACCGACACGGAACCAAACAGTCAGTTGAGACTACAGTAAGTACTGAGAAGTTCAATTAAGTAAAGTTCTGCACTTAACTTCCAAATCAAATCTTCAAATACAGCACATAGAAAACATAAAAACCTTCAGTTATGCATAATATTAACTTAGTGAACTACATTGTTTCCAGATTATCTCCTCCTATATCACAATATAAAAATTAAAACACAATATATCATGCTATTCATAGTCGGTATTTCAATTCTTTGAAAGACTCTGTTAATAGTGTAACATTCGTTTATATGCACACAAACCCTGTCGTTGAAAAGCTAGCTCCTCACCAAGAGTGGTTTCTGTCCTTATATATGGGAAACATCCCTTATGTTAACTCACTAACGTAAGTTTTTGCATATTATCATGCTCATTATCAGTATTATAACGCCCTGCCAATGTTGTTACAATAGTTAGTCGATTTAACAAAGCTGTAGTGTTATTTGAAAAACTGCCTTACATACAAAAAATATTACTAACACGTATTAATAAGGATTGGTATTAAATGTTCAATACTTCTTTTTAAGTTAATGTCGATCTCTTTTTGCTACTTTATATATTTGTATCCGTCTTAATCTTTTTTATTGCCCATGCGTATTTTGTTTAAACATGTTTTCGTTTCTATATCTTATGATGCTTAAGGGAAGAACCGTTGTTAATGTTACTAGAACTTGTTGTTCAACCATTTGCCCTTTGTTAAAAGTGTTGTTATGTTAAAATAATGTTCCTAAATTGTACTCAAAGGGCAATAAGATAATATTAAACTAATAATGACGTTTTCCATCAATGAATCCATTTTAGATATTTAAGAGTTCATTACATTTTAAATTTAATTCAAGGCATAATAACATTACAGCCATTAGAATATTAAAAAAATAAGTGACTAATCATTTCATCTTAATGAAAATGTAAGTAAAACTACTAATTCAAATGCAATTCCTTCAAATTTTCTTTACAAAACTCCCCACCTTTTTTAAAATTTTCACATCACAATTTGCAATTTCTGAATTACACTGTATTCGTGGAGAAAAATGAAAAAACAAAGATAGTAAACATATTGTATTGTATAACACACATGTTCGCTATTATTTGTGACTATATTTTCATGAGACGTTTGGAAAGTAATAAACCAATTGGATATGCCGTTTCAACGTTCATGTCGTTTAAGCATGATAGATAAAAGATCTTATGCTGCCAAGCCCCCACGCAGGAGATTAACAATCGGACGACATCATTAAGTGCTTTGATAAGGGAGTACGTAAACTGCGACCAATAATGTATGAAACTGACACAAATATATTTCAGCCCAGCCCGTAAACGTTCGTTGGAGCCGAGCTGCAGCCCTGAAACGCGGGCCTGAATTCGGCACTGCTTTTTATACATTTTACTTATTATTACGTGGTACTTGTGGCTTTTATACCACAACAAACCTAAACTCTTCATAATACATTCAGGCATGGATCCACTACCAGTGGAATCCCTTACCAGACGCCCATGTATGTGGATTGTTTTGTATCAAAAAGGGCAGTTAAGAGTAAAATATCAGCAAAAACTGGCTTAAGATAAATGAAAGTCACTAAATCCTTTTTAATTGAAGCCCTAACCTTTATGTCAGTAAAAACACTGCATGCCTTGAGGCAATTTGCCGACATAATGATTGTCTGTATATACTCGGGACCATGCAGACAATTTCAGTAGATTACTAGCTCTAGGTCAGGAACCCCATATGAATCTCAAAATTGAGCATCGGAAAATAAGCCAATCACAGGGTAAGTTTTCAACATTTTGAACATTTATATTAAATTCATATTTTGTAAAAACTGTATTTGGAGTCCGTTTAGCAACATTTTCTACATACGCATTGCATATTTTTGGCACACCCGAACCCACGACGGAAAGAATATCTCTATGGAGGGCTTTCGTTTTTCAGGTACGGTTGGATATCTATAAGCATGATAATTGTGCTAACATGCTTATGTATTATATACAATGGAAGATACGAACTTGTAAATTTATTGCTGTTTTTCATGTTTAAAGGTCAGTTGTAACGATCTATATGTAAATTTGTTATATAAAGGCGGGAACCTTCAATTAAAAGAATGAATTAAGAGGCATATTAGTTATGTTCTATGCACGGGTACAATAAAAAATGGTAGGCATACAAGTTCGCATTTTCAAAAGTGATTTTTAAAAGGAACACTTTACATGTCTGGAATTTTGGCAACGAACGCCCTCCATATATCTCAATGAAGACTGCATAAAAAACCAAACATAATGGGTAAAAATATGTATAGAGAAAAGCCAGCAGGGCAGAATCACATTTCGATTTTCTTAAAAAAGGATTTGAATGTTATATAAATGTTGAAAGCTTACCCTGTGATTGACCTATTTTCTCCTTCACATACCGAGTTATACTGGACATATTGAGCAGCGGAAATTCATATATTTTTTACCGATGCTCAATTTTGAGATTCTCATGAAGTTCCAACCACCCCCGTGTACTTGCAAATTAGAAATTTCTATCTCCTTTAATGTGAGGATGATGTTATAATATTTAGCTATAGTGTTTTACTTTTCAACTATTTTATTTAAATACAATACGGAAGCATAATTATGTAAAGTTTTAAACATAAAGCATTTAATATCATCTCTTGAATGGTTTTAATATATGAGGATCTTTCAATAATTTATGTCACTTGTAGGTTTCCGTTGTTTTATCTTCATAGTATTTTGAAACTTCATTGCACGTGAATTGGTAACTATTATTTCTTGCTATTCAATTTGAAATATATGCAGTCATAACTGGCATATGCATAGACTAATTTACTGACGATATTGAACAATAGACGTAAAATGAAATTCGAAGCTACATTAAATGTTGCATTCGGCTTCTGGGTGTCCTGCTTGGGTGTGTCCGGGGGCGGCGTCCTGTGAACGTTGCCTATGCCTTGTTGATCTTTGTTCTTGTTATTTTTTATATAGCTGTAATGCAGATATTTAATGAATTTGAATCATGTGGTATATATGGACCTCATGTCTTTCAAAGGGCGTAACCATTAGGTGGGTGAAAAGCTTTGAAAACTAGTAACTTGTCTGTCCAAGATGACTACCGTTCAGGTAGCCCTACAACTTCGGTTACCAAGGCAAACATTGCTGCTGTAACTACTAAACTATAACTTTTAGGTTATAGTAGAGCAACTTTTAGGTTATAGTAGAGCAGGATGCTATTTCATACTGGACCACAGCCCTTATCTCTTTAATTCCCTTATGGGCCCGTTTTAGTTTATATTATTTCACATTACATGTCCCAATTCTTTCGCCCCTATGTCCACTCCAGGTTTTTTGTTTGGTGCCTTTTGGGTGCCCTACTTAAGTGTGTTGGGGGCCGCGTCTTGTGAACGTTGCCTTTGCCTTTTTGATCTTTATTCTTTTTTTTCATATATTTCATTGCCATTCAGTGATCTTCATTTTGGCTCAAAATTCATCTCTTTGGCTATAACTCTGTGAAAATTGCACAGAGGCAGAGACATAGATACAAATAATAGATGTTATCTATGTCTCTGACAGAGGTAATTATTGTGAAAATTACTTTTTCAGGACATACATGTAACGGTGGAAGATTGATTTACGTTTAAATCAATTAAATCAATGAAAAATAATGTAAAGAGTATATCAATAAATGATATTTGAAATTAAACATTATATATACTAGGTTTAGTTTAATAATGTTTCTTTGTTTAAATGTACACACAGTGTACAATTTCAAAATTTACATACATGTGCATATAATGATATAAGTGTACTCTACACACAAAAAAGTCCATACAACATTATATTTGCATCGTCATAAATATTAGAAATATAGGATGAGAAATAAGTATTACTACTGACTATCAACCATATCTAGTTTGAAGAACGTGACTAAACGAATGCAATATGATTTCGAACCTATGATGGATGTGTACCTTAAATTTACGGATGACGACAGTAAAAACGGCATATATTCGGATATATATTAGGATATACCTTATTTGACAACATGGCAGAAAAACATTTCCTGAATTCGAAAATAATGTTTTACATGAGAATTTTAACATTTTTGAAACACTTATTTTAATTTTGTTCATTGACAAAAAGTGTGTTTTTATTATACAAACAAAAATTTATCAAATATGAAAATGTCTTCGAATAAATTAACACTTTATTTAGCGCTTACTGTTTTGATATTGGTTGTTTTGGAAGAACACCCAAGTTATGGAATGGACGTATCTACCAAACGCAGTCTTAGGTAATATATAATTATTATTCAAAGATCGTTAATTAATTAAGGTTCCGTGGCCGAGTGGTTAAGGTCGCTGATTTCAGATCACAGGTCCCTAGTCCAACTTATTGTACTCCGAGACGAGATATTGTGCTATTTTCGTGTCTGGGCAATATCTCGCATCTATGAGATTCTGCCCGGAACGAAAATATCTCAGAATTAAGCTTTGGTACGTCAATATATTTTGACTAACAGGTCCCTCACCGCTGTAGGTTTGATCCTCACTGGGGTCGAAATCTTTCATGTGAAGAAGCAATCTGGCTTACGGAAGGTCGGTGGTTCTACACCTATCAAGCTGGAAAAAATCGACGAAAAATCTCGGCGGGACGCTTTAGGATGGCCCGACTTGAGTGAAAGATCGCCTATATGGGCTTTCCGGCGGCGACCTTAAATAAAAGCATTAAAAAAAAAAAAGTTAATTAATTAAAATTAAAGGTGGCGCGATAGCTCTGTCTGATAGACCACTGATTTACACTGTTGAGGTCCTGGGTTCGAACCTTGGTAACACCCTTGCCTCTTTTCAGAGACACTTTCTGTTTTTCCCACCTCAGTGTTCAATCTAGAGCGCGCCATTGCGCCATTGACCCCCTGAAAAGACCGCCGGCGCAAAACAAATTCAACTGTGGGCCCGATGGGCACACTCATTGAAAATGCCCTAAATGACATTAGAATGCTTTCTTTAACCTGATTAAGTACATAAAAAAGTTTCTTGTGAATAATATTAATAAATACTGAATTCAAAACTGAAGTTTGTATAGAAAAACAAGAGCATGTTGGTAAGATAGTTACCGCACTCGGTAACCCTTTTAAAACCTTGATCGCTACACTCTCTCGGCCGGGGTCTGTAAATACTATGTAGACTTTTTCTTCGTACCGTAACTATTACTTACTTTTGAGTCACAGTTTTTATAAACAAAACAAATCGTCACAGATAATCCAATACGTGCGTGTAGTAATAGTTTTTTCACGGTCAAACAAATAAATATGTCATAACTTTCCGGAGGAAAAAAACTATATATTTGTGAAAAGTGCGAGATAATTATAGAGAAGTGTGCATAAATTATAACGAACATGCCTTCATCCAATTAAAAAAGTCTTAAAGATGGAGCTAATCAAACACGATTGGCTAGGGGTGTCTGACAATTGAGTAAACAAACTTTGATTGGTCTTTGGCTGGTCGGCGCATATCATTAATCAATACACGTGACGTAAGAACTGCTGCCCTGACAAAAGATCAAAGGTACCGGTATGTCAATATACATTGTCTTAGCACCTGTTGACACTTTGTTTTTCGTTTGGATATATTGAGAAGGGTAAATGTTTTTAGCGACTATTGTAAGTTTATAGTCTTCATCAACAAAGCTAATTGGGAAATATGATTTTCTTTTATATATCGGGCGCTGATTAAAAAACTGAACATTATTATTAAATATCCATGGTAACATTAAAATAAGATTCATATGTTTCTTTGAACATTATGTCATCGTTTCTTTACCAATCAGTTCTTAAAATTGAGCCTGTATCAACGCTAACAGAACTCTCAAAAATGGTCAAAATAATGTCAATTTTTTAGTGAGTTGATTGTTTTGGAATTTTGCAACCGTTTTTAGTCTATATATGGTACGTGAACAAGTAACTTAAAAGATACTTGTAATACCTTATTTTAATTTGATGTTCTTTTAAGTGCGGGCCCCCTTTTTTCTCAAATGACCCCCTTTTGAAAAGTTTATGGGCCCGAAGGACCCCCTGGGAATTTGTTCTAGATTGAACACTGCACCTACCTGGAGGTGTACTGGTAAGAAATTCAGGTAATCCTTGCATGTATCAGTGCTGTGCGCTGGCCATGTAAAAGAACCAAGGGGTAAATTCAGTAAAAGCTAGGGACTGTTTCTACATCCCCGCAAGTTGTTTGACATTAATGAAAATTAGGTAGGTAGGTTGGGTAGGAAGTCGTTCCATATTACATCAGTAAATTTGACAGGTTCTGTTAATTGACCCTTTCATTCTGATAAGAAAATATAAAATATATAATTTAGGAACAATCAAATGTGAAAAGTTCTAATCATACGGGAGTCACGTACATGGCGTTAGGTCATTTGTTTATTAGTTAATTATTGTTGATTAAAATATTCATTTGATGATTTGCACAGCAAGCATTGAAAGCACTATTGAAAAAATAAATGTTTGTCCAACACAATATTCCTCTGTCAGTTATAATGCATGCTGCACAGTAAATGGGCCAAATGTGTAATCAGTTCTACATCAATAAATAAAATTAAACATACAAGGTGATATTTGCTTTTTTAAAGTACCTTAGGGTGTCTGTAACAATATTTCTGGAAAGAAAGGATAACTTTTTTCAAAATATTATATATTTTATGGACTATAATGTGGGTATTGGGCATTGAATATTGAAAATATGGAGTTTGTTATTTCATAAATATTATTTTATTTAATAATCTTTATATATATTAAGACAAATTATCAGTCACCTGTAATGACTAATGTTGTCTTGCCTTCTGTGGTGACAAAGTCCTGCTGTGCTTGTTTTTCTAGTCGGTAGAGCAAAAAGTAGCAGCTATTGAGGTGTCCTAGCAGTGTTAAACCATTTGTAGTAAAATGGCGCTTATCACAGGGATGGGCAGACTTTGGAAAAAAAGTTGAAGCTGTGCTGTATACTTTGCCTTGTATTTAACTTGCCAATTTGATTACTTACATGTACAATCTATTTTAATACAAATATTAATTATATTTGGAAAAAAACAAACTTACAAGGGCTTTGGCTCACCACTAGGGATTATTGGCAAATTATTTGCTTTGTCAGAAAGGACAATGAAATGTTAACTTCACCAAAATATATTAGGTCCTCAGCAATCATCATACACTGTGGTGTTTGTGGTGTTTTAAGTGGAAAGTTGTATCAGCCAATATGCCTGACTGCTGGCTATCATAACCCAATCACAGTGTTCTCCATTGCTCCGAGAGTAACAATACACTGCACTATTGGTGTAAAGACTGAGAGCTACTGAAATCAAAAGTGATCAACATTTACTATTAGTATAAGAGTCAGGCCAGCCTGACCAGGCTCAGTCAAATAATTTACAACCAGAAAATGACCAAACACTGGGGATTATTGTTGACAAATATATACTAGCCCAGTTATGGTTTTACAAGGTCAAATTAAAGTTATATATAGTTTCTTTGTTGTTGACTTCCTTGAATTCAGGATAACTTCAACGGATAACAGTATTTTTATATATTTCTTCTAATGCCTATGTAAAAATTGATTTGATTGCATGGCTAAAATTAGCTGTCTCGGGAAATCTGAATTATACAGAAGGCAAAACATAAATGGTGGTCATCAGATCTACATAAAAGAAATAAGTAGATGTTGACTTATGATACTCAGATTGGATAAATTAGTTGTTCCACCTATATTTCACAGGCCAGTCGTGCTACTAGTTGAAAATTTCACAGTGCTCAGCTAGTTGAAAATTTCACAGGCCTGACACAAATTCTACTAGCCATGGGCTAGTCATGAATAAGCAGACTGCAGGCTCTACACTGTTGGTTGACTTATTTTCATCTTGATTTATTTTCATCTTGATATTCCCAAAATTGATAATGAACAGTTTTTAAAGTGGAAACTGGACAAAGAGCTTTTTTAAAACATGTAGTTTAGGGGAAGTGTCCTTCCCTTAAATAAGTAAAATTTTTAGGAAAATAACAAGTGTTTTTACAAAAGCATGAAAGGGGAAGAAAAAAACTCCACATTAATTGAATTATATTCAGGAAACTGCTGCATTGTATGATTTTATAGAATTGTCGGGGGGGGGGGGGGGGGGGTAGATGGAATCGGCACATAACACATAAATGGCCCAGTGCTTTAGAAGGTGAAATGCCCTGTGACAAGTTAAGAAACTTAGCAGGTTAGGCGTCATAAATATACTATGCCATTTGGCCCGGCTGTATCATGTAACAGTGACACCTAACAATGTACATGTACTAGTAGAAAGGTAACTTTTTTTACCACTTAAAATAAGTTAGTTTTCAAGGTGTCTATAAATGTATTGACTTGCTTACAAAATACTATTTCACTATAACTATATACTTATGTGCAGGAAAAAATAATCTGCATCAGCATGCCTCATAAAAATCATCTTTGAGAAAAAAGATTTTAAGATATTTTAAAATGTTCACAATTCAAGAAATAATTTACATGTGATATGCAATTAATGACTGATTTTGCTGTATTTATCACCATATTTCTACTTTAACTGTGTGACTTTAACTATTTTTGCATTTCTGATCTATATTTGGTTATTTTCGTAGACTTTAATTGCTGAATGCAATGTGCAGATTACATGTACTATTGTCTAAATTCTTTGTTCACTTGACAATGTTTTATCTTCAAATTCATTTTTAAATTTTTTCATTGAAAATAAGCATGAATCTAATGGCATGCTACTTAAAGTTTGGTAGCCCAAAAAGATAAGAAAGAAGCAATATCGTCTTACGGAATAACTTCATTTTCTAGCCTTAAAGACCAGGGTGTTTTCCAGATAGCATAAGGCCTTAGGCGTGATTTTGACAAAATTATTATGTATTTTTGGAGAAAAAAAACAAAACGTTAACGTCATTTTCTGTTTAGCGTATAGTTAAACGGACGTTGCATCATTTGTTATTTTATAAACGTCAATTTTTCTGAAGAAGACTAAACGTCGAAAGCTTAAGAAAAGCGTTTGTTTTTATTGAACTGATTATATGTATCTTTGGGAAATTCTAGAAATTTTAAAAGTTGAAAACAACCTGTATATGACTGTTATAGTTTTTGATATGTGTTAATGATCATAGGACCTGTCACCTTCTTATAAGGCATGTGTCAAAACAAATTAGGAAAAAGAAATGTCACAAAGTGATATGGTTTAATGCTTTATTTATTTTTAAAATGATTTTCCATTTTCACAATATGCTACAGCTTAACAGATGGCATTTAATTAATCTAAGTCGCACGTACATGTATTTGCTTGGTTTCCAATTAAAGCTGCATGCCTCCAGGTAAGCCAAAATATTTTAAGAAAAATCAAACTTGAAAATGGTACTAAGATTTTGAGAAAAGTAAAAAGATTCAAGATTCAAGCAATAATTTACATGTTTATATAATTTCAATGACTGATTTTAAAGTATATATTAATATGTCAGCTATTTTCGCATATTTTTGGTAATTATACATGTACATGTACATAGATTGCAAGCGCCATTTGCATTATGTGCAAATTAAATTAATTAGTCTGTGCACTTAACAATATTTTACTTTTTATTATTAAATACATTTTTAGACTTTTCATGAAAATCATTATGAATCTGGAGGCATGCTGCTTTAAAGTTATAATTTGTTGGTTTGGCGAGTGGAAATTATTTATGTCAATCTTCATCAGCTTAATAGACCAGTTCTAAGAAAGATTTCCTCACAGCTGTTGTTATATTGTCAATAATCTGTGCAGTGTACTGAGTGAATGATGTACATGTTTAATCTAAAATCTTACAACTATTTTTAATGATATACTGGCTTTTCTACGATACATATATGTATTAAAGAATATCTGAAAGACATAAGTATACCAATGTACATCGAAAACATAGATTTTTATCAATGTACATTATATACATGTAAAATGTTAAACCAATTTTTTTTGAAGAAATTTCAGAATTTTGAATAAGGAAATTCTAGGCAGTTTTTGCTGCACATACATACCCGACATATTGTTTCCGTTTAACACCCCCTCTCTAATTTTTGAGAGGAAGTATGTTTTGTAAACATTTTTGAGTGGGGACTCACTGTTACCAAATTTTGGCAATTGAGAGGTCTGCAGTGTGGAGGTATGCTGTGGCAAGTGTTAGAATCTGAGTCAAATATGTATTTACTATTAATTTTGTATAATACAAAATGTACCACTGTATTTTGATTCATAGTTCACTGTCCCATGCCCAATCTGAATATAATTTTCTTCAGATCATTAGATTGTTTAAAACGTACATGAGTAAGTCATTCATAGCTACTACATTTTATTTGTGGACTAGATTTGATTCATATATATAAGATGAATTTTACAAATTTGACACTATTAGTTTAATGTACAGTACATATTAGTCGGTTTTACTACATGACCTATAATGTGGTAAATGGTTCACATAATACTTAATACGTTTTACCTGTTAAACTATAATTACAGTGAACTTCAGTGTTTAATGTAGGGTTTAACTTTAGTTGAAAACATTTTTGAATGAAACATAATTATAAGAAAAAGGTAAATGGAATAAAAACATTGGAAGATATTTACCCCAATCATAATGATGATACTTAATGCATTTCAGAATAATTTTCTATATTTGCGAATGTGTAGAATTAAGAAAATTATTTTCCCTCCATGTGACATTAATAATATCTGTCAAATGTTGCGCTTCAGATTGGATATTAAATTTCGACCCAAACCGCAAACATGACAGACTTTTTTTCTCGCATATTCTACCATATTCCATTATATTTTATACTTTCCCTTAATGAAACAATTTTCCATGGAAATTTATGTCATTACACCCTTAACTATTTTCTTACAACAATATATGAAATTACAACTTCATTCATAATGGTAAAGTAACATCATCCTAAGCATGCCATTGTGAAGCAGGCGACTCCTCTGGCACCCCTCCATGCCAGATGAAATATCTGTCAATCTACTCATGATTCATTAGTAAATAATATTTACTAATTTATTAGTCATTAATTCATTTATTATTATTCAGTCTAGTAAATCAACTGTTTGTAAAAAAGTAATTTCAAACACTAAATTGGTTCATTCTTTGCCTTTTAGAGCATATACAGCTTCTGTACCATACTGCAGATACCTTTAATTTAAATATCATACAGTTGGCATATTATATGTACAACTTTTCACTTTGATAATGCTGTAGGAGCCGGTGGTCAGACCGTCATACCATTCTTCTCTGGCGCCTGTTTGTGCCTGAAATATTATGCACAGATTTGTTCGGCATCTGAGGTCGTCCTCCACCATTAAAGCTAGAAAATTGCCATATGAGCTCTATTATATTGGTGAGAAAGTGAGAAGTGAGAAAACCCAACAAAATAAAAAAAAACAAACAAATGCTGTTAGATTTAGTTGCGTTTGGACTAAAAATTGTTTCAATTTTTAAGTTTCTGATAGAAACTCTTCAATAGAAATAGGTAGAAATAATCATAGGTAAAAAATATAATATTATGTACAATGTATCATTTTTATTTTGCAGGTTGAAAGTGATAGAGATGTTCAAACATGCATATGGTGCTTACATGGTCAGTATCAAGTTTATCTTACCTGTTATAATGCTGCTTGTTTGTAACGTTGATTTTCAATGGATAATGGTGATGTTTATATTATTAGTTATAATATAAAGATTGTTGACAGGTTATATGGCCCTATATAAACTGTTATATTGCCAACAACTGTTTATATAAGGCCATATAATCTGTCAGAAATATATATGACGAATTTATAATACAGCAAGCATCATTTTTAATGGATTAAAGCGTGATTTCTTCATGAATCGACAGCAACCGTGTATATAAAACTATATAAACGTCATGATTATCCAATGAAGAGTGACGTTACAAACATGCAGTATTATAAATAAAGGAATAAATGTAATGTGATAGGACAAATTAGGATAATGGCTATACAAAAATCATTAATAAATGTGGCCATATATTTTTAGCTCGACTATTCGATAAGAATAAGTAGAGCTATTGTAGTCACCCGAGCGTCGGTGTCGGCGTCAGTGTCGGCGTTGGCGTCTGCGTCGGCGTAACCACTTATGTTAAAGTTTTTGTAATAGTTCAAATATTTTCAAAGTCCATTGACATATGGCTTTGAAACTTTGCACACTTGTTCACCATCATGACCCCAACCTGTAGACAGGAGGAGGTAACTCTATCAAGCATTTTGACAGAATTATGCCCCTTTTTCGACTTAGAATTTACGTTAAAGTTTATGTAATAGTTCAAATATTTTCAAAGTCCATTGACATATGGCTTTGAAACTTTGCACACTTGTTCACCATCATGACCCCAACCTGTAGACAGGAGGAGGTAACTCTATCAAGCATTTTGACAGAATTATGCCCCTTTTTCGACTTAGAATTTACGTTAAAGTTTATGTAATAGTTCAAATATTTTCAAAGTCCATTGACATATGGCTTTGAAACTTTGCACACTTGTTCACCATCATGACCCCAACCTGTAGACAGGAGGAGGTAACTCTATCAAGCATTTTGACAGAATTATGCCCCTTTTTCGACTTAGAATTTACGTTAAAGTTTTTGTAATAGTTCAAATATTTTCAAAGTCCATTGACATATGGCTTTGAAATTTTGCACACTTGTTCACCATCATGACCCCAACCTGTAGACAGGAGGAGGTAACTCTATCAAGCATTTTGACAAAATTATGACCCTTTTTGACTTAGAATTTACGTTAAAGTTTTTGTAATAGTTCAAATATTTTCAAAGTCCATTGACTTATGGCTTTGAAACTTTGCACACTTGTTCACCATCATGACCCCAACCTGTAGACAGGAGGAGGTAACTGTATCAAGCATTTTTTTTACTATCAAGCACTAAGAATAGTCGAGCTTTGCTGTCCTACTGACAGCTCTTGTTTCTTCTTTTTTTTCAGATTCAAGTCTGTAGCTTAAATTATCATGTGACTTAGATTTCTTTTACTACTGTACATCATAATTGCATTTATTTTATGATCTTTTCAATTTGTAACCTGACCTGGAAAGTGATGAAATATTTTCATTTGCGTAAAATAGGCTTGGATCTACATGTATCTCACAACAGATAAAATATCGTTTTTCGTACTTTATGAATTTTAGATGAGTTGTTAAACCAATTAATGTTTGTCAGGTTTGAATAATTTAATAAAATTTATACTGTCACAATAGCTGTAATCATTACTTCATTGATTTTAGTATTTGTATAATACTTGTATGTTTATAATGCTTACCCCACTAAAATATCCTAAATGGACTTGTCCATCTTTTAATCTGGACTAAACCATTCATCATTTTTAGGGAAATTTTCAAACAGAATGTCCTGAATTAAAAGAAAAATGCAGACCATGGTCATTTCACATGGATGTGGCCAGCTGATCTTGGTCTGCATTGTTTACAAAGGTTTCAAGTTTGAAAATTTCAAGAAATTAATGTTGTAAAACATGCTTTTTGTATGGTAAAGATATCAGTAAAAAAATTCTGAAGTCTTGCTGTACATAACTACAGTGTGTGTTATCACTTTTTTTGCAGATCATTTGTGCCTTGCTTGTAATAGTTAATAAAAGTTCTAAACTTACTGAGAATACATATAAACATCTTTCCAGAGCTGCAATTGAGAAAAAGAGTTTAAAAAAAAAAAAAGAATTTGTTGTACATGTTGAATATGGCAACGTGTGTAATTTCTTTTTACATAATAAGGAGTTATTGCCCGTGAGATGTTGAAAAATGTCTGTACAGAGCTTCAACTTGTAATTGTTTTGATTTTTTTAAGAAGAACTTTTGAACATTTCCGAGCATCCAAAAGTATGACTTTATAATTTGCTTTATAAGAACATCGGATATACATGTATTTCAGGAGTTATTGCCCCTGAACTGATAGGATATAGCTTATTTGGCATGGGATATTAACTCTTCTGTATTTTATATATAATAAAGAAATAAAATGAAAATTCAGCCTCAGTTTGAGAACTGGAAATGACATAATGTTTTAAGGTTAAAGCAGAAACCAGGTTACAATTATTGTATAATACATTTTGATGTGCTACTTTAAAGAAAACCTTGTCTGCATATTTTTATGGGCTGGTGGTCAGGTGGGTTAAAGAGAAGTTTCTTATCTCAATTACATAGATATTGCCGAGGGAAGGTGTGTTATATTTTTTTTTCTTAATAAGGAGTTATTGACCCTGAACTGGTGAAAAATAACCGCTTTTAACATGGTTATTATATTTCAGAAACATGCATTTCCTGCGGACGAGTTAATGCCATTAAGTTGTAAAGGTCGGTACCGAGGTTCGGAGCCGAGCAGAGGCGATGTTGATGACAGCTTAGGAAAGTAAGTTACATCGTGGCCAGCTTATATTATAATACGGTAGCGTACAAACATGAAAATCTCTCTGACTATATAATAAGACAGTGACATTGTTAGTTAACAGACAGATATAAATTAAAAGCCTTGACATGTGTTTAATCGTAGAAGATTTTCTATTTATGTTTTATCAATATTGATTTCTTTGTTTTCAGTTTCACACTCTCCTTGATTGACAGTTTAGATACACTTGCAGTAAGTAAAAACTTTTCTATATTATTATTACATAATGTGCAAATTTACTCATAAGACCTGTCAATGACATGAAACAAAGGGAATGAGTTTTTTACTCCTAATTAATCATTTAAAATCTGAATTAATCATTTAAAATCTGAATTAATCATTGAAAATCTGAATTAATCATTAAAATCTGAATTTATCATTAAATATCTGAATTAATCATTAAAAAATCTGAATTTGAATAAATCATTAAAAAATCTGAATTTGAATACTTAATAGTCTGAATTTATCTTTAACAATTTGTGAGAATATGGTTATAAAGCATTGCAAAATTACTTGATAATTACAGACTTGATTTAATCGAGTCTGTTAAAGAGAGATAGTGAAAAAGTGCAAAATTTCTCCCGCCCTTGAGCACAAATTTGCAGTGAATGAAAAACAATTATTTTTACTGATTGTAGGTTCTTGGAGATATACCGGAGTTTGAGAGGGCCGTGTCTCTAGTCATCAATACAACAAAGTTTGATACTGATGTAATAGTGTCAGTGTTTGAGACCAACATTAGAGTTCTAGGGTGAGTCATTGTTTTTTTCTGTATTTTTGAAATTTGCCCAAAGTTTATAATACATGTAGTCTTGAATAATTTTGTGCATTATGTACATGTATAGAGCTGTCATCGATAGAGACGATACTGATAATTGATACACATTGGAAAAATCAATATTTTGATAAATTATTTTAATGTCTATAAATTATGAAAATTCACCCCAAACATATACAAAAGCAGGTGGGCATGTCTAACACTATGCTATTGTTACAAAATAGACACATTTCATAGCAGCGATGACAAAAAATGATTACGAAAAAAATCATGCAATTAGATTTGTTATAGGCACAATATATTTGTATGAACAGAACAAATAATTTACTAAAGTCATTTTAACAGGTATGAAAGTGTAATATGTTCAAGAAATTAGGAACTATACACCGATGGCTATACACGATATATATCGGTGTTTCACTGATATTTTTCACCCAATATTGATGTACATGTATCATCAATATGCTTTGCTATTAATCAATGACAGCTCTAATTATGTTTGAAAATGGACTGTTTACCCTGGCTCCTGTTTTTTCTCCCTGAGTATGTGTAATAGTCAGGGACTGCATTAGGGCAAAGATCTTTGACTGTGTTTGTTACAGTTTATCAGTGATGCTAATTTTTTTTTTTTTTTTTTTTTTTTTTTTAAGATTATTTTTGTGATCATGGTACCAAGTGTACTGTTAAACATTATGCAGTTTCTTTATCCTGTTATACAAAAAAACATAAATTTACATCAATACATGTACCGGGCCGCCAAAATCTGATTTTTACTTATTTGTCCGTTTTAATCTAATGTATTTTTGTAACTTGTCCATGTGACATTTATATAGTAAATTCTTTAAATTTTTTACTTGTCCGGAATGGCTGGGGGACAATCTTAGATAATACTGACAATTAATTTTGTCACCCCTGCATGTATATAATTTGTCTATGTCACATTTCAGTGGATTGCTAGGAGGTCACGTACTTGCGTCATATTTCAAGAAGAGGAAATTATCAATGGACTGGTATAAAGACGAGTTGTTAGTGATGGCGAAAGACATTGGTACCCGGCTATTACCTGCCTTTAATACCACCACAGGGATACCATACCCTAGAGTATATATCGCCCTTTTTTATGGCCATTTATGATTAAAATTTCCTAAGTTTAGTTTATACAGAATTGTTTTAGTTCAATTGTGTTGGAAGATGGAAGCTTATTGAAACAATCTCATATGACTTTGTTCATGAAACAAGCCAGTACTAAGCAATGATTGTAAATTTTCTTGCTAACTGATACAACAGCTTACCCCCTGACGGGTTTGAACCCACATGCTCTGGCAATCCTTAGATAAATAATCTTGTGCGTTTCTCACTAGGCCATGCTGCCATTTTAAAATTTCCTTGCCAAAGAATCTTTTCAAAAATATCCCCATTAATCATCACTTGTTATGAAGGTGCTTGCATATAGCTGATGTAAACTTATAGAAACTACAAGGCTTCCTCTGCCTGTATATCTGAAACTTTGGCTTAATTAATTTTTAGCCAACTGTATTTGTGTAAAGAAATTTGCTCTACTTTTAATTGGCATGGAACTAGTTGTTCATGCATCTGCCGCTAAACCTGGGGATTGTAGGTTTGAGCTTTATTGTGTTCAAAATTATGTTTCCTTAACTGACATGGTCCCAATCAGACCTATTAAGTTCACTTGAAATTGGTTTTCAAAAGTTACTAAATTCCTTTACAGTTGATCTATATATAAATAATTAATCTGCCCACAGTGAGATAAAATGAACCTGGCTGTAGTCTGCACACTCCTGGCATAGTTATGTCATTTATTGCACTAACGTTTTATATGTTCATATATTAACAGATCAATTTGAAGCATGGTATTAGTAGAGATGTGAGTGCCAACTATCGTGACACCTGTACAGCGTGTGCAGGAACGATGATTCTAGAATTTGCTGCTCTCAGTCGTCTAACAGGAGATCCTGTATATGAGGTCAGTAACCTGTTTGATAATATAAATCTTATCGGGTGGCATGGTTGTGCAGGGTGTTGTTAGTCTGCTCTGGTTGCATGGCCACCAGCAGGTGTTATATTAAAAGTGCCTCATAAAGAAATTCTGAGATGACATAGTTGTTTTTCTTTAATTATGTATAGATTTATGAAATATAGAAAAAAGATCCGGATGATTAGCTTGTACTACAGTTAAAGCTGCCGCCTTTAGATGTGCCAAAATATTTCAAGAAAATCAATATTGAGAAAAATGTACTAAAATTTTAAGAAAGGTAAAACATTTAAAATCCATGTGATATTTTACATGTTATATGAGGTTTAAGACTGCTATTGCAGTATTTTATCACCATATTGCTACTGCATTAGTGTTACTACCGCATTAAGGGCTTTTTTTTTTTTTGCATATGTTGACCACTTTTTGTTGATTTTCTTGGAATGTAAGTGCCAATTGCAATATGTAATTTGCGTTATTTGTTCACCTCACAATAGGTTACTTTTAAATACATTTCCAAAATTTTAATGAAAATTAAAATGAATCAGGAGGCAGAGAAATGAATTATTATTGAGGTTTTTTTATAAACAAAATAACAAAAACACACGGGTATATTATTATATTATAAGTTTTAAAGGTAAGGTTTTGGCAGGTTATATGCCTCTCTATAAACAGTAATAAGTCCCCTACCGGTTTACCGGAGGGGACTTTAGGTTTACCCTCCGTCCGTCTGTCCGTCCGTCCGCACTCACAGGAGAGTAATTATGTGGCTAGAGGGACAATAGGTTCTCTTTGATGTCATTCATTCCGTAATGCTTTTATGTGGCTATTTTTCTTTTGCGTGGCTAAAAGAACAATAGAGAGAACAATAGAGTAGCCACATAATTACTGTCCTGTGAGAAAGTCCGTCTGTCCGTCCGTCAGTCCGTCCGTCCACAAAACTGGATCCCGCGATAACGCAAAAAGTACTGAAAATATTTTGATGAAACTTGATATATGGATAGATGGCAGTATGGAGATTATGCACGTCTTTTTCTTTTCTTCCTATGTTGAAAATTCTGGTTGCTATGGCAACAAATAGACTAAATATATGGCAAATTTTACACATAACCTGGATCCCGCGATACCACAAAAAGTACTGAAAATATTTTTATGAAACTTGATACATGGATAGATGGTAGTATGGAGAGTATGCACATCTTTTTCTTTTTTTTCCTATGCTGAAAATTCTGGTTGCTATGGCAACAAATAGACTGAAAATATGGCAAATTTTACACATAACCTGGATCCAGCGATAACGCAAAAAGTACTGAAAATATTTTTATAAAATTGACATATGGGTAGATGGCAGTATGGAAATTATGCACATTCTTTTCTTATCTTCCTGTATTGAAAATTCTGGTTGCTATGGCAACAAATAGACTGAATATCAAGATTTCTGATTCTAGTTTTTAAGTTTTTTCACTATAAGTTCTTTATTTCTTAAGGTATTTTCTTCAAACTTTAAATATAAGTTGCTAGTCATCAACCACATCATATGTGACAAAGTTTACAACTCTAGCACAAAATTTATCAGAATTACCTCCCTTGAACTTAAAATTTTCATGAAAAAAACATTGTTTTTTTTTAATAACTTCTTTTTTTCTGAACGTATCTACTTCATATAAATGTTTCTTATTATCACTCAACATTTGTGAGTGTTCAATACTCTAGCAAGACTATTTCCAGAATTATGCCCCTTTTGAACTTTTTTTTGAGAAATTGGTAATTTTTACTCCAACTTCTACAATCATGATAGGATTTTCTTCAAACTCCCACATCATAATAATATGACAAGGTTTATAAATCTAGCATCCATATTTCTAGAATTATCTCCTCCTTAAACTTTTAATTTTTCCTATTCGTTCTTTTAACCTTCATTTACTTCAAATTCAAAATAAACATTCAATATTCATACCTTCATTACTAATTGTTCTTTGTTACACTCACATCATGTATGACATCGTTATCTCCTCTTTTTTTTAAATTTTTGTTTTTAAAAATGTTATATTTTGATAACAGGGATGTTTAAAAAATAACTTTAGAGTGTCCTTCAGTCCGTCTGTCTGTCTGTACATAAAAACTGTTCACTGTGATCACTTTTAAAGAACTTTTTCAACAAAATAACAACTTAAAATAGAAACATAGGTGAATGGCCCTTCAGAATATTGCTTTGGCTCTTACCGGTAGGGGACTTATGGATTGCTTGCAATACTATGATAATTGCTTGTTTGTATATGTAACCTGAGCCATCAACTGTTTATATGCAGCCATATATACAGTCAATGAACAGCAAAACTGAAAAAAAAATGAAGAAATATCTTCGTAACTTGAAAGCGACTGTGTATAAAAATTAAATAAACATCACGATTAACCAGTGAAAAAGGACGTTACAAATGTGCAGTATTGTGTACTTACAGGAGAAAGCACATAAGGCGATGGATTATTTATGGAACCAGAGACATCGCAGCAGTGACCTAGTTGGGACAGTCATCAATATACATAATGGTGACTGGATAAGACGAGGTTTGTTCCAATTTTCTGATCTTTTAGCGCTCTTGATGCCAGTACCAAGTGGTTAAGTTCATTGACTTCAAAACTACTTTCCCCTTTCTCCGCTGTTGGTTTGAATACCACCAGGGGATTAAAATTCTGTCACGTTACGAAGCTATCCATCTATGTTATGGAATGTCTATAGATTAATTCAGATTCCTGCTTGTAATGATATAATTTATAGAGATTTAATTCTTATGTTAAGCATGAAATATATGTGTGAATTACCACCAAAATGGTGACCAAGGGAGCTAATAACTGCTATGTGAAAAACATCCATGGTCTCAGTGTAGCATATAAACCAACTGAAAAAGAAAGAAGATAATATAACAACAACAAAAATAAAATAGGAATAATGTACTGCAAAATCATTTTTTTTCGTGGGGAACTAATATTTGTGGTTTTCGTGGATAGGTCAAACCCACGAACATAAGATCAAACAAAATGTCATTTCATCTGCTGTTAAATTATTTTGCATCTCATTATTTACATTTAACCTTTTGGGGAAAAAACAATCCTTAAATTTAAAAACCCAGGAAAATCTTCTTTGTGACAAAACCTTGAAATTTCATACCCACGAAATTAAGTGAATTCACAGTAAAGTATTATATGATATATTTCAGAGAGTGGTGTCGGGGCTGGAATAGATTCATACTATGAGTATGTTTTAAAGGCTTATATTCTGTTAGGAGACGATACCTACCTCACTAGATTTAATAAGGTCAGTATATATATTGATGGTTTTATCACTAGATGCTTTGCTATTTAAAATATAAACATTTTCTCTTCTATAGCTAGTTGTATACAATAAAACAGTTGCAAACTTATGTATAAGTCAATATATTGTTGCTCTGGGACTATTGTTCACGGTCAACATAACTTTTCTTGGCTCTGAAAAGCTATATTTATATCAAAACTTATGTATATAATTGTATAATATAACATCTCACTAATAAATTCCTTTCTTTCTTTAGAGAAAAAGAGAACCTTATAAAAATATAATAGCAACAATGATAAGGATTTAATTTTTTAAAAGATTTAATTTTTGGTTAGAATCATTGAAAAATTTTTTTCCAATCATCTATTGGATAAGAGTTGTGATCGTTAATAAGATTTTGTATTTCACTACAGACATTTGACATATTTTGTCTCTCATCATTTTTGCAGCATTACGATGCCGTGAAGAAGTATATTAGTCAAGGACCACGCTTTGTCGATGTTCATATGCATAGACCTTTATCTACCTCAAGAAACTTTATGGATGCTCTCCTGGCTTTTTGGCCAGGTTTACAGGTAGGCCAGACTTAAAAGGGGAGGGGGTGTATTTATACAAATATTAAAGGGAGATGTACAAATATTAAAGAAGTATTGAATAGAGATATGCTATAAATATTGTAGGTATGAAAGTGTGAAATACATAAATATTGTAAGTATTAAAGGGAGATAAATTGTAACTGATTTTAAGGGAGATATACAAGTACATGTATTGATGGTAGATACACAAATATAAAAATAAACTTGGAATGATTTCACTTGATAGCATCGCATCTTTTTGGGCGATTTCCAGAAAATCTATTTTTAAATGAAAAAAAAAATAACAGTGAGTATGCTCTGAAAATTTATTTTTAGTGAAAAATTAGTCAATATATTCTAATATGACATGTTTATTTTTTTAACGAAAAGTTACTCCTTAGCCAACCAGAGAACCGCGTTTCAAAGCTATTTATGGATTATATAATGAACATATATATATTGTAGGTATTAAAGGGAGATATACAGCCAGCTATTGAGGTACACGAGATGTTGTATCAGGTAATACAAAGACATAATTTTCTTCCCGAAGCTTTTACCTCCGATTTTCACGTACATTGGGGTCACCATCCACTGCGACCAGAATTTGTAGAGTCTACGTATTTCTTATATAAGGTAAGATATAATATGTTTGGACATTTTGGAAGTTACATCTGTTAAAAGGTAAAGAAATGCCACTTGATATTAAAATTGATGTTTGAAAACATTTCAGCTAAAATTTTTACAACTAAAGAATTTTTAGCTCACCTGTTACAAAGTGACAGGGTGAGCTTTTGTGATAGCTTTTCGGCCAGCGTCCGGCCGGCGTCCGGCCGTCCGTAAACTTTTTCTTTAAATGACATCTCCTCATAAACCACTAAGCAAATTTCATCCAAACTTCACAGGAATGTTCCTTTGGTGGTCACCTTTAAAAATTGTTCAAAGAATTTAATTCCATGCAGAACTCTGGTTGCCATGGCAACCGAAAGAAAAACTTTAAATATCTTCTTTAAAAAAAACCTAAGAGCTAGAGCTTAGATATTTGGCATGAAACATTTTCTAGTGAGTGTCTACCAAGTTTGTTCAAATAAAAGCCCTGGGGTCAAAATTGGCCCCACCCCAGGGGTCAATGATTTTCCCTATATGCATATAGTTAAAACTTAAAAACTCTTCTTTTAAAGAATCCAAAGAGCAAGAGCTAAGATATTTAGCATGAAACATCTTCTAATGAGTGTCTACCAAGTTTGTTCAAATAAAAGCCCCGGGGTCAAAATTGGCCCCGCCCCAGGGGGTCATTGATTTTTCCTATATGCATATAGTAAAAACTTTAGAAAAAAATCTTCTTTTAAAGAATCCAAAGAGCTAGAGTTAAGATATTTAGCATGAAACATGTTTTAATGTGTCTACCAAGTTTGTTCAAATAAAAGCCCCGGGGTCAAAATTGGCCCTGCCCCGGGGGTCATTGATTTTCCTTATATGTGTATAGCAAAAAACTTAAAAAATCTTCTTTGAAAAAACCTAAATAGCAATAGTTTAGATATAAAGCATGAAACATCTTCTAATGAGTGTCTACAAAGTTTGTTCAAATAAAAGCCCTTGGGTCATAATTGGCCCCGCCCCGGGGTCATTGATTTTCCTTATATGTGTATAGCAAAAACTTAAAAACCTTCTTTGAAAAAACATAAATAGCTAGAGTTTAGATATTAAGCATGAAACATCTTCTAGTAAGTGTCTACAAAGTTTGTTCAAATAAAAGCCCTGGTGTCAAAACTGGCCCCGCCCAAGGGGTGTCATTGTTTTTAACTATACATGTATGTGTATAGTAAAAACTTAAAAATCTTCTTTTAAAAAACCCAATGAGCTAGAGCTTAGATGTTTAGCATGAAACATCTTCTTATCGGTGTCTACCAAGTTTGTTCAAATAAAAGCCCTTGGGTTAAAATTGGCCCTGGGGGGGGGGGGGGGATAAATATATATGTACAAGTAAAAAAGAGAAATGGTTTGCCCTTTAAGTCTTGGCAAAGACTTAATCTGTATATGTGAGATAGCTATCACTTGATACCCTATTCTTTTAGTAGCAAAACTTTAATTATATGAGCAGTAAACTTTATTAATTCAACCATGCTTTAGAATCTTAATTTAAATATAATTTTATCACAAATATTTTATGTTTGTTTGCAATTCTTTTATATAAAGGGGAACCAAGTTATTGGTATATAAATATTATTGATACATTGTATATGTAGGCAACCGGGGATCAGCATTATCTAGATGTAGGTCAAAAGGTGATTGAGAATCTAGATGAACTTGCACGTGTTCCATGTGGATTTGCTGCCATCAAAGATGTTACCAAAGGCACACATGAAGATCAGTAAGTCATTTGATCATATTTTTATGGATAGATTACAGAAGCATAGTTGCTTTACAAGGTACCCTGTACTTTTATTTGCTGGTCTCTCATAGCTGTAGGATGAAATCCTGCAAGGGACTTTTGATTCTCTCATGTGTGATAGCTGACCAGGTAGTTTACTTAAGGCAATAAACTTGTTTATGGAAGTTTACCAGCTAGTCAGGTTGTTTATGAAAGTTGACAAGCTAGTTTACAGAAGCTTAACAGCTAGTTTATGGAAATTAACCGGCTAGTGTATGCACGGTTACTAGTTGGTTTGTGGAAGCTGGCAAGCTTGTTTATTAAAGGTAACCAGCTGACTTTAAGAATCTAAAAAGCAAGTTAATCTAAAAAGCAAGTTTATGGAAGCTAGCCAGCTATGATATGGAAGTTTGTTGACCAGACTCTGCCTGAAAAGATAAAAAAAATTGAATTAAATAAGAAAATGGAATAAAAAAGAAATAAGAAAATGGAATAAAAAAGAAGTAAGAAAATGGAATAAAAAAGAATGCTTAAAAAATCCATTGCCTTGATCACACAGAGTTTGTTTGTTTAAATTGATAATTCATTTACGCATTTTTTTCGTTCAAAATTTATGCAGTAAATATTACAATTTTTTTTCAAGGATGGATTCATTTGTACTGGCCGAGACATTCAAGTATTTATATCTGATGTTTGCTGATAAAAGTGACATATTGTTTGACATTGATGATTATGTGTTCACAACGGAAGCCCATCTTCTACCACTCTCACTCTCCAGATGTAACGGGTCTAAACCTGCTTCTATGGTAAGTTTTAAGTTTCTCTTAGATTGACTATTTGTAGTGTAGATAAGTAGGGCTATCCTCCTCACCTTGTTGTTTGGGTAAATTTTCGTTAAGGTTTTGCATCCAAATTTCACTTTTTATTCATTACTTTAATTATTCATATGAAGATTTACTCATGCGTGTAGGTTAGTGATTAAGAACCATAACTTGAGCATTTATTTTCACCGAATTATTTTCCTTTAAACTTAAAAACAGTTTTTGTAGGTAATGTTTTGTTTTGAATTCTATCTCTAAAACCACTGAAGGTGGCGGCATGACCAAGTGGTTAACACTTCTGACTAGTAAATTTAGGATTGCTGGCTGTGTAGGTTCAAACCCCATCAGGGGCAAACTGTTAATTTTTTGTGAGCAAGAAACTTTACACTCGTTACTAAGTACTGGCTGGTTTCAGGAACGGATTTGAGAGTGTTTCAATAAGCTTCCAACACGATCCAACTAAAGTAAATTCGTATAAACTAACCACTTAAGTTATTCACTTGAATCTCATATTAACTTCTGGGTCATTAGTGTACATTACTGATCAAAAACCATAACTGGAGCATTCAATTCATCAAACTATTCCCCTTTACTAATGTACAAAAAACCTTCATGGACCTTGTATTACATTCAAACACAATGGAATATTGATCATGCTATTCCACTGACAACTGTCTGTTGTTACCTTTGACATTACAGTGAATTTAGCACTTTGTTAGGTGCCTGCATGGCCAAGTGGTTAAAGTCACCAACTTCAAATCACCGTTGTGGGTTTGAATTCCATCAGGAAGTCTGGATTCTTTCATGCAAGGAATTTAACTAGCTAGCTTACATATTGTCAGTGGTTCTACTCAGGTGCCAGGATGTGCCTGAAATAATGCAAGAAGGGGCACTAAAGGTTTTCTACCACCAGTAAAGCTGGAAAGTTGCTGTATGACATTAACACTGTTGATGTGGTGGCCTTAAGTTTTTATTTTCTGTTGGAAAAAACAATTCTGTGTTGTTTTTAACTAAATATTTCAATAATTTCATCTTGGAAAACTGTATCATATCACTTTTAAACCTTTAACAAAACAGCATCCCGAGAGCTGTTAATAACTAGTCAGTGATGTTTTGTTTCTAAAAACAACCATAAGAATATGAGTGATTGTACAGATTTTGATTTTTTTAATGCATATTTTGCAATCTAAAGTTTTTACACCCTCTAGCCCCAAAAGATTGGTACAATATGCTTTATTAGTCCCCTACCGGTTTAACCGGAGGGGACTTTAGGTTTACCCTCCGTCCGTCTGTCCGTCTGTCTGTCTGTCTGTCAGTCTGTCAGTCCGTCAGTCCGTCCGTCCACAAAACTGGATCCCGCGATAACGCAAAAAGTACTGAAAATATTTTTATGAAACTTGATATATGGATAGATGGCAGTATGGAGATTATGCACGTCTTTTTTTTTTCTTCCTATGTTGAAAATTCTGGTTGCTATGGCAACAAATAGTCTGAAAATATGGCAAATTTAACACATAAACTGGATCCAGTGATAACTCAAAAAGTACTGAAAATATTTTTATGAAACTTGAAATATGGGTAGATGGCAGTCTGGAGATTATGCACATCTTTTTCTTTTCTTCCTATGTTGAAAATTCTGGTTGCTATGGCAACAAATAGCCTGAATTTCAAGATTTCTGATTTAAATTTTTCAGCTTTTTCACTATATGTTCTTTATTTCTTAAGGTGTTTACTTCAAACTTTAAATATAAGTTTCTGGTCATCAACCACATCATATGTGACAAGGTTTATAACTCTAGCACAAAAAATATCAGTATTACCTCCCTTGAACTTAGATTTTTTAGTGGAAAAAATGTTGTCTTTTTTAAATAACTTCTTTATTTCCTAATGTATCTACTTCAAACTTCATATATATGTTTCTTATTATCACTCGACATTTTTGAGAAGGTTAAATACTCTAGCAAGACTATTTCCAGAATTATGTCCCCCTTGAACTTAGATTTTTTTCGAGAAACTGGTATTTTCACTCCAACTTTAAAATCCCACATCGTAATAATATGACAAGGTTGTATAAACATAATTTCCTTGCTAAGCATGGAAACTTAACACATTACTGTGATATAGACAAACTTATTTTATTATGTTTTGTGGTCGATATTTTCAAATACAGACTTCATCCTCAAATTCATTATAAATGGCAATACACAGGAGTGTATGACAATTAAAGAACTTTTTGAGGGACCAGTAGGGGACTACTGTATTGCCCGCAATACTATCAAATGCTTGTTAACCAGGGTGTAAATTTTTTTCATCCTATTCAGCGTCTAAGCCGTGAGATGTACAGCCATTTACAGCAGATAGACGAGGAGACTCACGACCACGATGAGTTTGGTGACAGCCCACACAACACTTGCCCTAATCCACTCGTCAAATTTAGAATGAACTACGCTTCCAATCTTAGAGATAGTATGAAAAATATGGTGGATTTGTCACAGCCTATTGTTCCGTAAGTATCAAGTTTGAGTTAGAAATACAGTAAAACATTATGAGTCCAGAACTGAATACTACGAAATTTTTTATGCCCCCTTCATATAGATTGGTTCGGCACTACAGAAAGTAAATAGGGATCCATCTAATTGTAAACAGAATTGAAGAGAACAATTGAGTTCATTCTTTAATAATAGAATAAGGGGAAAATGACCGTCTATTGAAGAAAAGAAGATAACAAATGAAAAAGTCCCATATTCCATTGTGTCCGTCTGTCCTGTTGTTCAGCTGTCCATTTAAAGACTGACAAAACAGTGACATATGGGGGTATCTGAATCCTGTGAATACATTTCTAGTTTTTATATAGAAATAAGAATGACATATTTGTATTCTTTTGAGGAAAGTTTTTTTTTTAATTTAAACTTGGACCCTGTGTAGTGGAAGTTGAAAAGTCATCATATTATCATGGCAATTCTTGATGTCAAGTAAAATCCAATGAAAATTAAAAAAAAAAAATGTGACACAAATGTCTTAATTACTTACATTACCTGTCAGAAATATACTCAGGTAAGAGTCAATGGTTCCTGGCCCATATTTAATAACTTGTACTTTCAGTGCCAGTCAGCAATGTTCTCAATTTAGAGTCAGCGGCTCCAGGCTTAAAGCTAATGATTTTGTAGCAGGGAACCAGGATCAGCTTACGCAGCTAAAGGAAATGGGCATACGTCTGATGACAATGGCAGATGGTCGCATACAGTTACTGCATACGGCATCCGAGGCGCTCTCTCCACAACTAGCCGAGGAGGGGTTATTGTTCATGCAAGAGATGATTGAACTGTCAAAGAAACAGCCACAAGATAGTAAGATTTCTTAAATTTAAATTTCAAATTGCAGCTTTGGCCTACAAAGTAAAAGTCTCTGATTTGATCTCTGGCCAAAGTCATGCTAAAGTCTAGTTATATTAAATCTTCAAGAAACAACAAGAAAATAGGACATTTAGGAGGGTTTTATTATTTCATTTTCAGCGGCAGTGGAGTTTTATTATTTTATTCTCAGTGGCAGTAGGGTTTTATTATTTCATTTTCTGTGGCAGTCTTAGCATGAATGGGTAACATATTGTTTCTCCTTTCAAAATCTAGGGTTTCTGTTAATGGAAGTCATTTACTCCTTGATTTTGGCTTATGATTTCCAAAATGAATGCTCTTCTAACATTACCTATATAATGAGACCTCGAATGTGAGAGTTTTTTAAGTCTCTGACTTAGGATAGAGACAGTCCTTTGTGACCACCATAGGAGCTAGCCAACCTGCTCCTGTATTAAGTGTTCTGTTAGGCTGCTTATTTTCTGCATTTTACAGTTGCTGACTATAAACATCTTGCCTTTCACTGCTGTGGGTTAAAATGGTGGTTCTACTAAAGTGCCACTCTGCTCTAAAGTATTGCACAGAGGGGTACTCGCAAGTAAATCTACCAATATGCAATATTACAGTTTGACACAGAACAAAAAAAAGTTGTTACATATTGTTATTGAAATTCTATGAAAAGACCATGGACAGTTTCAGATTCAACCGAGGACAAGTCCATTACAAGAACACAGCAGACTAAATTTTAAATTTACATTTCAGATCAGAATGAACCTTTATTACTCAAGGTTATTATCACAGAACAGGACAGTCAGGTGTTTAAGGCGGGCCCAGCACAATTTGGTTACGATCTGAAGAAACGACCAAATATTAGAGGAAAATTGGCCATAGGTCAACCATATAAGATGTGCAGTAGCCAAGTGCAGAATCCTGAACTGTTGGCAGGCAAAATTGTTCTGATTGAGCGAGGGAACTGTATGTTTGTTGACAAGGTAAAAAATCAAGTTGAAAACATTGCTTGATTATTTCTCTCTTTTTTTCCCCAAGAATATGTTTTTATATGTTTGACTAAGCTTTGTAGCTTACGTTTGAAAGTTTAGTTGTTGAAATGTCTATCGCCTTTGTCAAAGCTATAGCATTCTGTATTTTTGATATCATGTATATTTGATATCATGTATATTTGATATCATGTATATTTGATATCTGTATTATGTTTTGCAGGCTAGAAATTTACAGAGAGTTGGTGCGATTGGAGGAATTGTTATAGGTAACTTAGTTATATTAATTTTGTAATTGTTTGAGTGGATATGACATATCACATGGTTAGGTTTATACCAGTCTACAGTTATCTATTGTTTAGGACCTCTGTGGTTGATAGGAAAAAGTTGCTGCCTGCAAACGTCTTGCTTATAAGAACTGTGTGCTGAAAACATGCTAGTAACTTTGTATTCTTTCATTTTGGTTAGCAATCAATATTATGTAAAGTAAAATCAATGGTTATACTCAGGTTTCCTTTAATTCCTGGAATGCCTGGAAGTTGACCTCAGGTCTTCCTTCACCAGTAAAGCCGGAAAGCTACCATATAACCATTAACAAGTGCTGGTGAGGCTTAAAATGGAACTAAAATATTATATAGAGTCTGCCCAGATCATATACTGTCTCCCTGGTCCATTTTTATTATTTTGATATTGAACTTTTATTTGACGTTGACCTGTCAAAATTCCAAGCAAGACAAGTTTAATACACTGAATACTTCAAAAACACAAAGAAAGTGTTGAAGAAGTTGTATTGTAATGGAGTGGTGGTTTTATTCGGGCTTGTTTCTTGACACATGTATTATGTCTAAACACCATGCTTTTAATATAACCCTTTCACATAAAGGATTTATTTAGGTTTGATTTAAGAACAGTCCATTATTAGGTTGACTATACGAAGAATAAGGAGAGCTATTGTACTTGCCCTGGCATCAGCACAGCTGTCACACTTGGGTTAAGTTTTTTTTTTGCATGCAAGTTGGTATCTCCAAAACTACTGAAGGGAATGGGTTGAAACTTCAGACACTTGTTATCTGTGATAATCTTACATGCCTTGGCACAACATGATAGACACATTCATTACTTGAATTACTTTTTAGCTCGACTTTTCTATGAAAAGGGGAGCTATCCTACTCGCCCCGGCGTCGGCGTCGGCGTCACACCTTGGTTAAGTTTTTCGTACCACCCCACTTTATTTCAGAAGTATTACAAGTATGGCTTTGAAACTTACCATACTTGTTCACCATCATAACCTCCATCTACAGACAAGAGTACATAACTCTGTCAAGGTTTTTGACAGAATTATGGCCCTTTTTTGACTTAGAAAGTGTATTGAGCTTGGTTAAGTTTTTTGTACCACCTCACTTTATTTCAAAACCATTGGAGGTATTGCTTTGAAACTGACCATACTTGTTTACCATCACGACCTTCATCAACAGACAAGAGGACATAACTCTGTCAAGGTTTTTGACAGAATTATGCCCCTTTTTGACTTAGAAAATACATTGAATATGGGTAAAATCCACTTATTGCCTTAACCCTTTGAGATATTGCTTTGAAACTTTTAATGCTATTTCACATCATTACCCCCATCTGTACGCAAGAGAAGGTAACTCTGTCAAGGATTTGTTTTAAAAATTAAGGCCTTTTATCGACTTAGAATCTTGGTTAAGTTTTTAGTACCAGTCCACTTTTTGACTGAACTGTTTGAGATATTAATTTGAAAGTTGGAATACTTGTTTACAATCATGATTCCCACACATGTCCAGGAGAAGGTAATTCTGTCAAAAGATTTTATTTGAATTATGGCCCTTAACTGTCAATGTTTTGTATTATAGGCAAGCACTAAAAAACTTAAAAAAATCTAAAAAAAATTCAAATCTATATATTATGCTGATTGTACAAAAATATACTGCTTCCTTGGCATAGATTTCTTGAAAAATTATGTTATTATGTCATTTTACCAAGGTGTTCTGAGTGACGTAAAAATACCTTATTCTCTCAAAGTGGGTTTAATACTATTAAATTTATTTAAGGCTCAACTCAGTTTTTTTTTCTTTCTTACCAGCCCTCTTTTGACTTAAACATTTCAAACTTTGCTGCAGTGTTCAAGGGTATCACACAATTCAGTAAAATAATTCTTCACTAAATATCTTAATGCTCATGGCCATTGTTCACTTTAAAAATACAGAGATTCTTGTATTGCCTTTTACTGCAAAAACTTTTTTTATTGGCAAGCAATAAAAAAGTCGAGCGCGCTGTCTTACGGACAGCTCTTGTTTACAGAGTTATGCCCCTTTTCTTACTGTCAAGCACTGAGAATAGTCAAGGGCGCTGTCTTTTGTACAGTTACTTGTTATTTTAAGGTTAGTTTTAATAAAGAGTATTTAAACTGTTACATTGTGCCAGATTTTGAATTCGTGGAATTTTTATAATAAAAGTTTGCTTTCTTTTTGTAGATCATAATCCAGGCAGCACAACAAATGGGTCACCACTGTTTGCAATGTCCGGGGACGGCACTGATGATGTTTATATTCCATTGCTGTTCTTGTTCCACGTAGAGGGACAACAGATCATTCAAATGTGGCGAAATAATCCAAATATAGAAGTTGTCATGGCTGCGAAATTTGAAGTTTTAGGTAAAATAAAGTTAGATCTTTAATTCAAAATATTTTAAAAGTTTTTATTAAACCACTTTGATATTAAAAATAAAGTTGAAAGTAAATAAAGTTTTATCCCAAAAGAAAAAAATTGAAGTTTGATTTAAGTTCATTATAATTAAAGTTACCGTACAATCATAATATTAATTTGGAAGTTTTAGGGATAACAAAATTATTTCTATAATTAAAAAAAGGTAAATAGTTACCCTTGAGCTAGATATTCCGGTCTGTACCGGCAGCCAGTATAGAATTAAACAAATTTGTAGATATAATTACTTAACTTTTATGAACTTGAAATTTAGGACCTGACACTCCTAAAAATCCTAGTGACCAGTCTTGGACATCACATGACAGCAGTCACCAATCACAGACAACAATAGTGTCGGAAAATATTGAACCGAACCACCCTGTGCCAGGCCGAACTTTGAAACTTAACAAAATGATACAAATTGAGAACGGAGTGTATCAGCCAATAGAACCGGAGCTTGCCGATGGAATTATCACACCGAACTCGGTCGAAGACGAAGATGGTATAATTAGTATAAGAACACTACCTGGGGGATCGAAACAATTATTTTTTAGATTTGATAAATTAAAAAAGAATCAGGACAGTGCTCCTTCCCTAGAAGAAATATACGAAAATCTAAGAGCAACATTGTTAGAAAAAACGAATTTTAAACTCCTTGAAAAACAGAGTGAATACTTAACTGCTATTGTTCGCCTTTTAGAATCCGCTTACTTTGGAAAGCAATCGTTAGATTCAAAATCTCAAGAATTGTTCGAGGAACTTTCAAATGAATTAGAAATTTTATCTGAGAAAGAAATAGCTGCCGCTAAGAATATGGAATTAGAAGAACAAGATTATATACAAGGTAATGATGGCGTTGATCAGAAAGAAGTGGATGATACAGTAGATAAAAAGAATAAAATTTCTGTAGAGATTCCCGAAATCCTGAATTTGGAAGACGGTCAAGTAAAGATTATTAATCTTAATGGGATGGGAGTGAAAATTAAAACAAAAATTGTTAAACCAGTCAAAGAGCCTTCAACGACTGAAATAAATATAGACGAGTCACGCTCATACGCAGATGTGACTGATTTTGAAGAGCCTCTGTCTGTGAAATCCACTCGTAATAAGGAATCCGAATTAAATGAAAATATACAAGAAGAAAATATTTATAAAAAAGATAGTGTACATATAGATAATGTATATATAAAAGAGTCTGTGACTCAAAAGGAGGCAAATGTAGTTGGAATAAATGATAATTATAATCCTGTAGAAAATGATGTGAAAATAAAACCCGATAATAACGACATTAGTTTTGAAAAGTTAAAACAAGGTGTGAATGAGCATCTTGCAGAGGGCATTAAAAACATTTTAGAGAAAGTAGAAAATGATCCAGTTAGTGACAATAGGATTGTTATACACCACTATAAGACTGGGGATAAGAGTGACAATTCTCCCGGCAATCCCAAACAAGCTGTTCCAAAATACGAAAAACCAGTTCATGAACGGACGGTTCGTAATTTGAAATCATCCGATTCTAGAAGTGTTAATAGTGCTCAAGTTAAAAGTGATGAAAGCACGGATAGATCTGATGCACTAGGTGATAATAAAGAGAACATAAAGTCTTCCTCAGACGAGGTCAGGGAAACGAAAAGATCTCCGTGATAGCTTTAAATAGATATTTGTGAAGTCTCATAGTCTCACTTGTGAATTAAATGTTGTCGAGAAAATGCGGAAAGCGGTGAACATATGTTTTGCTGTCTATAATTTTAAAGCACATTTAGTCTTCCTCAAGCTTTGTGAAATCTGGCTATTTAGATCACAGCATTCCTGAAATTTTGAATTTTTCTTTTTGCTGTTGTTGTATACAACAAATGTGATGAAATTTCTGCAAAGTATTTTAAAGTCAAGGGACAGGAAATGTAATTTTTTTTTATCCTAGATATTTTTCTGAGTGCTGTTTATATGGTTATCACATATTTTATGGCTTCTCCACCAAGTATATTTATTATTTCTTCAGTTTGGAAATGAGACTGTTGGAAAATGTAATCACATAATAAATTGTTAGTATTTATTTTTTGAATGGTGTTTACGGAATGAATAGTTTTGTATTGATATTTTTAATGCTCATTATTAAAGGAACTCCACTGAGGTCCAAAAGCCTTAAATCATAAAATCTGAAAATATTATATAGATGAAGTGAGGCATCTAAAACGAAAATTTATACAAAGATAATCAAGAAATATATTTGTAGGAAAATTGAAAAGCAATATTTCATGCAATTCTAATCCCCATATGAGTTAAAAGAGCAAATAACGTTTTACTTTTGGGTCATAATGCTGAATGTAAATGATTTTTTTTTTCTAGAAAAACAAAGGGAGCAAAATGATCTAGAGTTTTGTGCACAAGTTATTGGTCTAGCAGGGTTCTTTTTCCAGGATTTTAGGAACATGACCCATTTTCATGGAATTGGCAATTTTATCAATGTTTGTTGTATTTAAATTGAGAAAAAATGCATGACTTAAATTTTGCAGTGATTAAATGAAATAAAAGAATCACTGTCTAGGATGGCATCAGCCACCTTCAAACATTTAAGCACCATAACAGTGAAGAAGCCCTTTTTTCAATGATTTTACGAGGGTTGTCCGGAAAGTTCGTAGACAAGACTATTAAATTACTATGAACAGTCATTATCAATATGAAGATTGAATAATTTGCTAATGTATTTATTTGCTACATATTTCTAAATTAAAAAACATCATAACAGTAATATTCGCAAAGCGTCGATCACCATGGCAACATGATCAACGAATCACGGAGCACTTTGATTTCATCACGATAGCTACTTGAGTAATAAGTTGCTAAAAGTTGTAATTTTAACTCAAACTGTCGTTTTAATTTTGTGACATCATGAGATACTATTACATGATATTTAGTGAAAATTATGACGTCATACGCAAATAAACAGCTTGTTAACGACGATTATAGGCAATGAAGGTGCGTAAATTTTGTGTTGAAAAAATGACGTCAAATTTACGGACGGAGCAACGTAATGATATTTACCTTCATAGCAACGCTAATATGGCACCAGCTGAGATTTTAATCTTTACTTTAAAAACAAAACCAACCAAAAATGTTGAAGGCAACTTGTGTTTAAATGGCAAACAAGATTAAGAAGCGGCGATGACAGTATATCGTATAAGAAACGCCCCAGACGCCTAAAGGTAGCATGGGCGAGATTTCGTATATTGCGTTACAACAACCTTGAAATAGACAGACATCTCACAACACAGTATGGGAACCAGTGACATTTTTGTTTTTAAATAATAATTTTAAATATGAAATTCATAAAGTAAAAGCAACACAACATATATTTTGTATAAGCCAGACATGTACCATGGCTGTTGAAATCGGAAGAAATTGAATAGCGGATAAACATGAAGTTAATTTGACGCCGTTGACGTTGTCAAAGTGCTCCATGATGATGTATATATGTTGTATGTAATTACTGTTAAAATACAAACGTTAGTCACAGTTCAGTAATTTTTTATAAATTTGTTCGCTAGATATGTATGTTTCTGCTGACAAAATTTGTTCAACGTATGTATTGTTCTACAATAAAAAATGAAGAAGTATATGAACTTTCCGGACATCCCTCGTAGAATTCATTATTCATTTATATATCATTTATTTTGTAATTTCAATTGGGAATTTTTTCCTGTGGATTAGGAAAATATTATACAATATTTCTCTTTGGGAATATCTAAAAGATAAGCTAAATAAATCTCTGTATAGACCTACATCAAATAGTCAACCAATCATGAAAAAATTATTTCTAGTTCCATCGTGTAAAAAAACCTTAGTGCAGTCCCTTTAAGATTTATTTTTGATGGTGCATATTAGTGCAGCACCTTTAAGATTTATTTTTTGATGGCGCATATTAGTGCAGTCCCTTTAAGATTTATTTTTGATGGCGCATATAAGTGCAGTCCCTTTAAGATTTATTTTTGATGGCACATATGGATTTTAATATGACATTTCGTTTTTCCTTCTGTCTTTTCATCACACTCCATTTCTCATAGCACCTTTACTAATTGACTGATATACAGTGTATTAGATATTTAGTGTTTTAATACCTTTCATAAAATGATACCCTCAGGTAGGGGTTTATGTGGATTGGGTCAAAGGTCACTGAGGTCAAAAATAGATTTTCTTTCTTTTCCTTTGCTTAAGGTGCTTTATTTTAGCTTTGTAAATGCAGCATAGTCACATAGTATAACTAACATAGGTGTTAAAAAAACTCTTGTTTAATATGATTGTATTCTTTTATTCATACAGCAGTTAAAAATTTTAAGAAGAATATATATTAGTCGAATAGGGCAAATCTGTAGAATTTCGTTCTGAAAAAAGTTTAAAATATAGAATCAAGTAGGCCAGTGCTTAATCGTGTGAATAAAATCAAGTAGGCCAGGGCTTAATCATGTGAGTGTACACTGAATTATAACAAGCATATAGTCATACTAGAATACACATCGATACTGTCCACTGAACAATTTTAGTATTTTAAATATCGATATCCCTTAAAATAGTAATGGACTGTTCGAAAAACACACCTTGACAAGTCTATTATATAAATTTAAGGGTAAATTTACCAGTTTTAAGTATAAATGTGTTAAAATGATGAGTTAATTTCCTATCAAAAATTAACTCGAGTCGATAATCTTTATGTATGTTTATTTACATGTTCACTATTGTTCAGTAAAGTGTAGATCATGTTGTGAAAAGCTTATGTATATATCATGGCATTTATTTATTATATAAACAGAAACGTATGCTCAAAGTTTACACATACAAATATCTGTACGGCATATATGAATATTTTTTGTTGAGTGAATGTGTATATGAGCTGCGTCACGACAAAACCAACATAATGGTTATGCAACCAGCATGGATCCAGACCAGTCTGTGTATCCGTGCAGTCTGATCAGGATCAATGCTGTTCGCTTACAAACCTTATAGCAAGTAGAGAAATTGATAGTGAACAGCATGGATCCTGATCAGACTGTGCGGATGCGCAGGCTGGTCTGGATCCATGCTGGTCGCAAACACACTATGTTGGTTTTGTCATGACGCGGCTCATATGATTTTTTTTTCTTTTTGTAAACATTGTTTTAAATTTTCGATTTCTTTTTCAAGAAAAGTGTGTCAGGCAGACATTTAAAATAATTATGTACAAATCTTAACAGTATTGTTCTTACAGTAAAATCATTTAATTTCCATGCAAACAGCATAAATGGGAAGTATGCGCAGTTTTTATTTGTTTGGGTCGTCAGACCAAACAAATAATGGTTTTGACGACCCAAACAAATAATGGTAGCGAAATTTCAGAGCCTAATGCTGTTAATTGCAAATGCCTAAAGTAGTCCACTTTTTTGAAGCGGTTACTTCCCTTTATATGTACACCAACGCCGAAAAATTTAGGGGAGATCAATGCGTAAAGATGGTCAAATGACAGGCGCATTAATTTTCAGGCAAAGTAGTTCCCGAATGGTCGAATATTTCTTATATTGTTTCATTCTTTATAGATATACATGCTTACAGTAAGCTCCATGATTATTTACATCTGTGTTAAACAACAGGTTTAGTGTCGAAATAATAAAGAGTTACAAAACCTAATTTAGAATAATATGGTTTTCTTCAGGCCGTTAACATATAACTTCACCGTGGCCGAGTGGTTTGCACGCTCGCGTATGAATCGAGAGGACTGGAGTTCAAAACCCAGTTGAGGCAACTCATTTTCTTTTTTTTTTTATCGTGGATTGACGTGTAATCGATACTGACCTGAATTCGATACTTTATGTTTTTTGTTTACCGCGACACCGCCGGAAGTGGAATGACGTCACACGGGATTTCATAAAACTACCTAGTTCCTAACTTTAATCGAACACTATAAAATTTTGCAAAATGCGCAAGAAAAACGTAAGTTTATTTACTTTTAAAAATGAAATGAATAAAACTTAACTTTTTACTAATACTTTTGTTACATGTTTCAAAATAAAAAGCTCTATGAATAATAATTTTGCAAATAAAGAAAAAAGCTTCATGGGGGGTCCTGCATCGTCTGCTATCTGAGGTCACATGATCGTCATGTGATTTCCATGGTCTATAAATAAGTACAGGGTGTTTGAAAAATACTTACCTGTTATAACATTTTGAGATTATTAAAAAGTATTTTATCTTTAAATTAACATTATAACAACTATTTATAGTTTGGTTTTCTTTTCTTATAGGCAAATTCTCTGAAAACATCCATGAAGTATAGGCTGTATAGTCCTACAGCCATGACTTCAGCTTACCAAGCTGTGAAAGATGCCTGTATGCCTATTAAAACTGCTGCTCGCCAGTATGGTGTACCCCAGACTACACTACGTGACCGTGTCCTGGGTAGAATAGATCCAGATACTGTATCCTCTGGACCACAGGCTTTATTCTCACAAGAGCAAGAGGCTTTGTTTGTTCAGCATCTTAAAGCCATGGCAGAATTGGGGTATGGGTATTCCCGTACTGAAGTCACCTCTCAAGCCAGTAACTTTGCCTTATTTCTTGGCTTACGGGATAAGAATCATCCACTCAGTGATAGATGGTTCCGTGGTTTTATGGATAGATGGCCTGAGATGAAAGTTTTGAAACCAAGAGCACTTTCCAATTACAGAGCACAGGCTTCTTCTAAGGAAGCAATTTCTTCTTTCTTTGATAACCTCCAGTCTGTATTGAAGGACAATAATTTGATGGACAGCCCTGAACTAATTTATAATGTTGATGAGAAGGGTGTCCAGACTGAACACAGTCCACCTTACATTGTTTGTACGAGTAAAACAACTCCAGCAATAACCTCTGCCCGCTCATCCACCACTACTATTTTAGCCTGTGGTAATGCTATTGGTTCTCAAATTCCTCCCTACTTTATTTTCAAGGGACAGAGAATGAGGAGTGAGTTAATGGAGGGGTCATCACCAGGAGCACAAGGCACCGTTACAGACAGTGGCTGGTCGAATACTGCCATTTTTCTTGAGTATCTGGAAACTCACTTTCTTAAATATGTACAGAGACCCAATAGTGAAACACCTGTTCTACTCATTTATGATGGTCATAAGTCACATATAAATCTTCAAGTTATCAACTGGGCAAAAGATCATCATGTTATCCTCATGGTATTGCCAGCTCATACAAGTCATATTCTACAACCTTTAGATGTTGGATGTTTTGGCCCTCTCCAAAGAATATACAATTCTGAATGTCAAAAATTTTTGAGGAACAATCCAGCATCTAAAATTACAAGGTACAATATTTGTTCCTTGGTGTGTCCAGCATATGCTTCAGCTCTGTCTGTTGTAAATCTAAGGTCATCATTTAAACGCAGTGGTATATTTCCTTTTAACCCTGCTGTTATTACAGACAGTCAACTGGCACCATCTAAGGCCTATTCAACACCACAGTCTGAATCATGCTCCTCATCTGATTTACCTCAGCCAGCGTGTTCTACTGAAAATCAGAACCAAATTTCAAAAGAACCACATTCATTCTTTAAAGCTGCAGAGACAGTAATAGTAAATAAACAAAGGTTTGAACAAAAGACAAAAAACGCTACTTTGAGTAAAATTGTTTCTGGGAAATCAATTACAACTTCTGAAATTGAAAAACAAATTACTGATCATCAAAATGAAATGAGTTCAAAGTATTCAAAATCAAAAACTAAAAGGTCTGCAAGTGGCAAAGGTAAAACAAATAAGGTACATAAACGTCAAAAAGTGGTTGCTAGCTCTGACTCTGAAGATTCTTCAGATGTTTCAGATGATGAGAAATGTTGTGTTTGTAAACTTTTTCAACCAAAAGAACTACAAAACTGTGTTTCTCTGGTGTTCACTTCATGGGCTCAATGTGACTTCCAGTCTTGCAATCACTGGACACATCTAAAGTACTGTTGCAAAGAGACTGTAGTGAGGACACATGATGTCTTCATCTGTCCATGCCATAACACTGAAAATACTGAGGTATAATCCATATAAGAAATAACACTACAAGTTCAAACAGTTTATAAATGTTTTAAATTTAATGTTTCCAGTTATTTTTATATTGTTACAAGACTTTTGGGTAGTGACTGTACATGTGGTACTCTTCAATTTTGGAGTCTCGAATATACGTCAATTTTTTTTCTGGAAGGACAGATTTATATATGACTTTTGTGGAATATTTTCAAAAGGAATAACATTGATTAAATAATTGAAAACATGTGATTGACAAGAAAATAAGTTAAATTAAAGGTAAGGCTATATTTTTTGTACTTCTGTTCGTTTTTTACTAAAGAAAATTGCCAAAAATATCTTGTCGTATCGAAAACCCGTCAATCCAGGATAAATAAACATTGAATTGACTATCAGTGTTGCAATTAGTCTTATAGCCAATTTACTACAGTTAAAACACTGGAAAGCATTGGTGGCACTATACAAAAACAAATTGGTTTATAATCTCACAACCTTCACCTTTCTGACACCAAAACAAATTCAGCGCCTTCTGTGCTTTGATTAATGCATTTTTCTAGCTAAAGTTTTAACGAAAATTTGTGCTGTGCAAACAAATATGATTTTACAGTCAGAAAATCTTTCCTTACCAAAGTTAAGGTATATTTTATACCACTTGTTCTTCTACCAGTATATTTTTTTTCCTATGCATATACAGTTCAACCTCAACTCAGCCACCCTTTGTAGAGAAATCTTCAAGAAAAATCATTTTTTCCCAAAGAAAGGTTTTACAATAACTTGTACAGCAACACCTCTCTGCAGCAACCAAGTTCTTTTGTCTCCAAAAGGGGGTTGCTCTGCAAAGGTTGAACTGTAACAACTGAAAAACTGTTAGTTAACTTAAAAATAATATTAATGTATTAATGATAGCATTTTTTCAGGGTAATTTCTTGCATCAAGTCAGTGAAATGACCTAAAAAAGTATTATATTATTAGTATTGCTTTATATAATGTAATCAAGGAAAGGTTAAGGAAGTCCGAGATCCAATAGTTAGGAATTATTAGAGATAAAGGTAAGAATATTGGTCGGAAATGGGGGCTGATTGAGGAGATTTTTGGGGTGGGGGTGGGAAGGATGTTGAAGGGGGGGGGGGCATTAATATGGTGGGGCATTAATATGGTGAGGTGAGAGGCAAGAAGAGATAAGTTGTAATAAGAGAGGACGATAAAGAATTGGATAGAGAAATTGGATTGGGGGTTAAAGGAGTGTAGGAAATTGGAGTGGAGGGAATTATAGATGCAATAGATTGAAAAGAAATTAAGAGTGGGATAAAAAAAATGGAGATTTTTTTAAGGGAGAATGAAGGACAAGTGAACAAGAGATTGAAAAAAAAAGGAATGAAGGATATTAAAATGGTAAAAAAATTACAAATGAAAGCATGGGTGTAAGAAAGAAATAATATGTTAGTTTGCTTTATATCATTACATTATGACATTATGGTCAATGCCAGAAAGGTTGCGTATCATAATGTGTATCCATGGTTATACATATACTCATATCAACAATTGATTTTGGAGCTTGGGTGGGTTTATTTTAACAAGTGCTATCATTATGTATGATAATTATATACATGTCTATTTTGTAAGAATGTGTGTTTGGATGGGTTCAATTTAGAAGTGCCGAACTACAATTCTTGGAATAAGAGATGAAATATAGATTTTACATTGTATCACAAATTTATATTACAATGTACGATAATTAAGAACTGTGATGCATATGAATCCAAAATTTGCTTCTTAAAGGATAAAGGAATTGTGATAATATATATATATATGTATGTTAGAATGTTTCATTTATCTACTTACTGCATGCATTTTTCATGATATGTTCACCATAATTGAAAGAAAGTTTGATAGAATTTTAGAATTTGTTTGAAAATTCACAACAGTCAAACTTGTCGGGAATGGCGAGGCTTCTAAATTTCAATTTCGGACGTGGAGAAAATGGTATTAATAGGATTTTTTGTATGGGCTGCTTTTAGCGGTGGTCTTTAACTCAAGTTTGCCTATACTATAATATATTCATTGTTAACGAATAGAATTTATTTTGTATTTTTTAAGTTGTATTATATCTTGAAAATTGTATCATTTTATTGTTTTATGGTGTTTCTTTGTTTGCTGTTCGTTAATATAGATTAAGCATGTTGTTGTAATTGGAACCAGTGAAAAATGAATTGTTCCCTTTAAAATAAAATCTGCTGCCTGCAGATTATAAAATATTTGTTTTAATCTTAAAAAGATTAATTCCAAAAAGTAACTATGTAACAAATTACGTTGGTATCTTTCCTTATGAGCCCACGCATGAAATCTGTGCTTAATCGTTAGAATCCTACTTAAAATTGCAGCATAAAAGCTTGTTAAGGAACATTTTATTCTGTACATATTCAGTTTTCATCAATGTTAAATAACAGAAACATTCTATGATAAAACTCTTTTGATAATCACTCATAGAATTATGGAAAGAACATAATTTTATCATTTTTGAATTTTCTAAAAAATAATTCGTTCAGATATAGCTTTTATACTGTTTGAAACATATCTCTTGAGTTTTTGAATAATGTTAAATGATAATTTCAAATATATTGTTTTTCAGAGTGTTTAAAAAAAATGCTTTCCAGTTATTTTTGTACATTGAGTAGAGCTGTAGAAATTATAGATTTAATTCAATTAATATTTACTCAAGTTATTAAAATCTGTCTGGATTTTAATATAAATGTATTTGTGTTGATGAAAGTTTTTCAATATAAATATAAATGTTCGGATATTTTTTATTTATATTTTTCATTTCAAGTTAAATGTACAAAAGTTTTGTGAAGAAATTTTGATGTATAATATATGCTTTCCTATTAGACATAGTACATGTATGTTCAAATGATGTGCATTTTTACTTTTCTTTGAAAACTACTGTTATATTTTCAAGAATGCAGATTGTTATTTTATGTGTTAAATATAGTCAAGTCAGTATGTTCAGCCAGTACTTTTAATTTTAGGTATAAATTTGATTGTTACACAATTGCTACAAGCTTTTCATTTCAAAAAGACATGTCAATATGTGCAGTCTATACTTGTAATTGATGATACCAGTTTTTTTGTTTTTTTCATTTATTAAAGACATTTCAATTTGTGCAGCCTATAATTTGATAAGTTGTAAGGCTGCAAGTTTTTCATTTCAAAAAGACATTTCAGCATGTGCGGCCTGTACTTTCATTTGATGAAACTAGCTTTTCATTTATTAAAGACATTTCAGTTTGTGCAGCCTATAAATTTGATTAATTGTTGTAAGTCTACAAGTTTATTTCAAAACAACATGTTAGTATGTTCAGCCTATACTTTTAATTGGTGATATACCAGTTTTTCATTTATTTAAAGACATTTCAGTTTGTACCGTCTATAATAATCTGTTTGTTGTTAGGTTACAAGATTTTCATTTATTAAAGACATTTCAGTTTGTGCTGCCTATAAATTTGATTGTTACACAATTGCTAGTTTTTCATTTCAAAAGACATGTCAGTATTTGCAGCCTATACTTATATTTATTTAAGACATTTCAGTTTGTGCAGCCTATACTTTGTATTATTGTTAATACCAGTATGTCACAATGCTGGTCATGTGCAATACTTCATTCTATAAACAAATTGAAATAGAATTAGGTATATTTTCACCTTGTTAATCTTGTCATGTTGTGTATAGATATCTTTCATGGACATGCCATTTTTCACATAAATGGTGATTGAAAATAAAACATATCTTCTTCAACACTAGTTCTTTTGTATGTTATAAACCTTTTCAAATTAGGAGCTCTGAAACCAAAGCGCATATTGTATTTCAAATCCTGTACTTATGGAGGCTGATTTGTACATACAGTTTGTTCAAAGTTTTAACATCTTTTCATATAATCTGAGCTATATCTCCACCAGTAAAGCTTGAAAGTTGCAGTTCTGCATCAATGGGACTTAAAACCTTACTTTGAACTTTTTAAATGCAATGTATTTAAAGGGACTCCACTGAGAGGCTTTGTTTTGTTTTTTGACAGGACAGGACTGGAAATATTATTTGTTTAGAGATTTTTGTAGTTGGACCTTAGTCGAGTTTCTTTAAAGTATGGGATTTTGATTCTGGGGATTTGGTATCAAAATGCTAAAATCGAACTATTTTACTGCCACAAATGACAATTATAAATCAGGAGCCTGCACAAAATGAAAATTATTATCTCCACAGGATTATCTACCGTTTACACCGGTGCTAACACCTCCCCCTCCCCCCCCTCTATAAGACAAGTCACATGCTTTTAATGATGTCATTGTCTCGCCCTTTTTATGAATGAATAGCATTCTTTGGATGACATCATTTTCCAGTTATGAATGAAGTTTGTAAGTTCATACGCTATTATCAGAAAAAAGTGCGTAATTTCTGTTCCAAAAACAATTGACATGTAATATACCAGAAAAAAAAGAAACACCAGCTGTCAGTACAGACATGAATATCTGACTCTGGGGTATCTGATAAGCAGAGCCTTCCTACCGCCATAAACACCCTCGAGCTAGATATTCAGGTCAGTACCGGCAGCCAGTGTAAGATTCTTAAATGTGTTCACCCATTGGCTACATTATTCAAGCTGAAAAAGGAAACATAATAAATTTAACAACTTAACGAAATTCAGATTTTATTCACTATAAATCTCTGTGTTACTTTTTTTTGCGTAATTTTCTTTTTTCATAACACATTTACGGACATCTGACTAAGTGTAGGATATTGAGCGTCTAATTGTCTAAACTGATGGGAACACTTGTTACGCTCAAAATAATAGCCGAGCTCGTGATATAACCTGGCTTGGTAATACATAGTGTCTTTAACACGTAGAAATGCTTCGGCTGACTGGTACAAATCTATTACTGTGTATAGAAGATTCACACTTGCTAGCATTGCTGAAAATATAAGGAAAAAAGATATATCTAAATGAATATATAGAGGATATTTGTTTAGTTCAGTGTAAGATCGGAATATATTTCACCGAGTGAGCACCAAAAGGTATATTTCACGAGTGGCGCAGCCACGAGTGAAATATGAACTTTTGGTGTTCACAAGGTGAAATATATTTCAATCTTACACTAAACTAAACAAATTTTCTTTTTATTATATGCAAAGAAACGTTTTAAAAAGACATTTCACCTAAAACTGAATGAAAAGCGCGCCAAATAATAATACAACGTGACGTCATTTACGACGTCACGTCATTAAGTTGGTACCCAGTACTGTGCACGCTGGTATTTCACTGAAACAACATAAGGGGCTTAAATTCAAAACAGTGAAATTATCAAAGTGGTAATTTCACTGTTTCAAACAGTGAAATTACCAGTTTTAAATCACTGATATATTTCTATAAACCACCGAAAAGCATGTAATAAAAAAAAAAATCACATTTAGTATATGCGATATATTACATAATTTTTAGATTGTGTTATCTTAATTAAAGACAATATCAGGAGTTTTTACATATAGACTTCTAGGCAAAATCAAAACTGTTATACAGAATTTTTTTAGACTAGGAATGTTGTTAACAGTAACTTTTTAAAATTTTTGAGTGACCTTCCTCGTTTTTTAGTTATCTGCTCTTGAATTGGACTTTTTTGCTTAATACAATATTTTTTCCTTCTTCTTATATTCATGTAGGTTACTTGGGTTTGTATTAGACATGAAAAACACGACTTCATTTGTGAAAAAGACTTATTATTAGGGAAAATTAAAACTGAAGAAAAATTATTAACCACCTTTGACAAATGAGCTCTTTCATTCGGGGTGCATTTTAAAAGATACTTCAAATCTAGCAAATGAAATGATACAAGGAAATAAGGATTATTACTTTATAATTTCAATCTTACAATTTCAAATTTCATAGAAGGCCTTACCTGCTTTCCTCTCCTTTTCATTGCACTTTGCTGCCATGGCAACCTGACATTTTGCGTAACAACAGAGTAACTTCCCCTGATCACAGACTGTACCATGGGATAGTATAGTTAACATATTTTTAGTTAAAATTGAGACAGCTTGTTCAGGTAACTGCATCTGAAACTGAAGAAGAAATAGAAGGACTTATGAAGAATAGATGAAACTAACATGAATATGATCAAGGTCACACTACAGTCAGGACTCAATACATCAGAATCCATTATACTGACAAATTCAAATAACGACAGTGAATTGGTGGGAACCAAACTTTTTCAACGTTATTATTTTCCGCTATAACGGAAAATTCGTATTCCGACTCCGACACAATAAAATAGGTAACCAAACCTGTTATTTTCTATACAATCAGTACCCGTTAAACTGACACTTGGTCAGTCAAGCGCGTGTATCATTGAGCCTTGAACAAAAGCTGCAAGGTGTTAAAACAGGTATTGTACCTTGGTCAGTTGATTGTTACACCTTATTACAATACCAATGTGTTGTTGTCAGCTGAATTTTGTTACACTTGCCAACTTGTGACTTTTTTATTAAAACAAGCAATTATCATAGTATTGCAAGCAATCCATAAGTCCCCTACCGGTAAGAGCCCAAGCAACATTTTGAAGGGCCATTGGCCATTCACTTAGGTTCCTAATTTGTTGAAAAAGTTCTTTAAAAGTGATCACAGGAAACAGTTTTTATGTACAGACAGACAGACTGAAGGACACTCTAAAGTTATTTTTTAAACATCCCTGTTATCAAAATATAACATTTTTAAAATCATATCATGATTGAAGAAGTTGGAGTAAAAAGTACCAATTTCTCAAAAAAAAGTCTAAGTTCAAAAGGGGCATAATTCTGGAAATAGTCTTGCTAGAGTATTGAACACTCACAAATGTTGAGTGATAATAAGAAACATTTATATGAAGTTTGAAGTTAAGATACATTCAGAAAATGAAGTTATTAAAAAAAACAATGTTTTTTTTCATGAAAATTTTAAGTTCAAGGGAGGTAATTCTGATAAATTTTGTGCTAGAGTTGTAAACCTTGTCACATATGATGTGGTTGATGACAAGCAACTTATATTTAAAGTTTGAAGAAAATACCTTAAGAAATAAAGAACTTATAGTGAAAAAACTTAAAAACTAGAATCAGAAATCTTGAAATTCAGTCTATTTGTTGCCATAGCAACCAGAATTTTCAACATAGGAAGATATTAGAGAAGGATGTGCATAATTTCCATACTGCCATCTACCCATATGTCAAGTTTCATAAACATATTTTCAGTACTTTTTGTGTTATCACTGGATCCAGGTTATGTGTAAAATTTGCCATATTTTCAGTCTATTTGTTGCCATAGCAACCAGAATTTTCAACATAGGAAGAAAAGAAAAAGACGTGCATAATCTCCATACTGCCATCTATCCATATATCAAGTTTCATAAAAATATTTTCAGTACTTTTTGCGTTATCCCGGGATCCAGGTTATGTATAAAATTTGCCATATTTTCAGTCTATTTGTTGCCATAGCAACCAGAGTTTTCAACATAGGAAGAAAAGAAAAAGACGTGCATAATCTCCATACTGCCATCTATCCATATATCAAGTTTCATTCAAATATTTTCAGTACTTTTTGCGTTATCGCCGGATCCAGTTTTGTGGACGGACGGACTGACGGACGGACAGACGGACGTCCGGACGGACGTCCGGCCGAAATGGAATAAGGGGCCATTTCTTTTGTTATTTTCTATTGTTTAATAGAGGGCCAATGGCCCCTAACTCTATTGTTACGGAATGAACTCAATTGTTCTCTTTTGTTCTGTTTACAGTTAGATGGCCCCCTATCCCTTTTCGGTAGTGCAGACGGACGGAGGGACGGACAGACAGACGGACAGACGGACGGAGGGTAAACCTAAAGTCCCCTCCGGTAAACCGGTAGGGGACTAATAATGGCAGAACCTCCAGCTCAACGTCAACAGACTAATTTAACTTTTGTACGAAAATACGAAATCATTTCATATAAAGAAAGTAAAAAGGATGTTACACAAAGTGATATTAATAAGAATTTTGGGCATATTATGTTATACCCCTTGGTGTCCGTCCGTCTGTTTCACTTTAGATGTTTATTATAGATCTAAATACATAATGTTCAGATACCAGTGAATAAGCATATCATTACAATTACAATATTATGAATAATGAAATTCAATATACTGACAAATTCGATGTACTGACATATCCTTTGGGAACAAACAGTGTCGTTGTAATGAGTACTGACTGTACTTTAAGGTTACATGACTAGGTAAGAAGACAAAGGAAACATGGCTTGAAGGTCACAAGGCTAGAAAAATATACTGCTTGAAGGTCACATGGCTAGAAAAATATACTGCTTGAAGATCACATGGCTAGAAAATTATACTGCTGGAAGGTCACTGGCTAGGTCATATTGCCAGGTCACTGGCTAGGTCATATTACCAGGTCAGTGGCTAGGTCATATGCCCAGGTCACTGCCTAGAATGTCATTGACTCAGTCATATGTCTAGAAGGTCACTGACTCGGTCATATGCCTAGAAGGTCAGTGGCTATGTTACACGGCTAGAAGGTCAGAAGGCTAGGTCATGGCTTAAAGGTCATTACTTAAATTCCACAAGGCTAGGAGGTCCTATGGCAAGAAAGTCATTGACTAGAGGGTCACAAGACTAAGTCAAATGACTGGACAGTCCCATGGCTAGGTCACATGACACAAAGGTCACTAAGCTAGATCAAAAGACTCAAAGGTCACTAAGCTAGGTCACATGACCATAAGGGCACATGACTTGAAGGTTCCATGCCGACTTATGTAATAGGCTTAAGTGTTTTCAGGACTAAGGTGGACAATTTTGATTTTATCATCACCCTCCAGTTAGTTGTATAGTTAATGGCTTCAACTTTTAGCAGTGAGCATAGTAACCATCAAGCTCTAGAATATACCATGATACCCCATCCAGATGCATATTAACATTAACAACAAATATATTAATTCAAAAACTAAAACTAAAACCTAAATTCTGAGAGTGTTATCTACAAGGAACCCTTTACATAATGGTTATGAAAGTTGTTTTCAGGCAAGCGGTGACCAACTGGTTAAGGTGCCTGCTGCTCAAACCAGGAATTGCGAGTTCGAGTCCTACAAGTGTAATTACCTTACATGACACAAACTCAGATCTCAGGTATTTGATTGGTCAGAAAGCAGCACAGAATGTATACTAACCAATGAAAATCCCGAGATTCGAGGTAGAACTCCCGATTAAAGTTTTATAACCTTGAGGCCTGTACTGGTTAGTTCAAGAAAGTAGACTCAAAGAGTAGTTCAAATGAGGTTCAGGCTTTCTTCTCAATCAACATAATTAAATAATGTGTATCCTTATCAGTGCCGTCTGATCATGGTGTCAGTCAGTACATATTTTGAAATTTTCCCTAAAAGTGATGAATAGTTTTGTCCTGATTGAAAGATGGGCAAGTCCATTTAAGATATTTAGCATAGTTAGGTATAAAATTGTTTGAATTAAGCCTATATTGCCAACTAACCTGGATGTAGGCAAGCTGCACTGATGCTATAGCACGGAGGTATTCCAAATGATGTTTGTTGGCTAAAGATATACATTCTAGTATATAAGTTGTGGCGTTGGTGGGATTTCCTGTTTGACTGTACAACTCTCCTAGAGCCAGTAATACCCTGAAAACAGACAATAACAACAATATATTATTATTGTTTGAGTTTAACATTTATTCCTGTTTGACTGTACAACTCTCCTAGAGCCAGTAATACTCTGAAAATAGACAATAACAACAGTATTACTGTATGAGGTTAACAATATTGTCAATTTTAAGAAGAGCTGTTTGTACAATAGCGTTCTTGACTGTTCTAACTGCTTGATTGTAAAACAAGAGCCTGGATAATGTAGAATTTGAATAAAGTTCAAAAAGGGTCATAATTCTGTCAAAGTTTTTGAATTATGGGCCTTGGACAATGACCATGTATTATACTCTCAAAGAGAAGTTTCAAACCATTCCCTTAAGTACTTTTGGAGAAAGTAACTTGCACACAAAAACTTTACCAAAGTGTGACACTGACTCCATTGTGAGAACAACGACTCTCCCTATTCTTCAACTAGTCAAGCTAAAAATCTATTAGTTATATATATGTAGATACAGTGTCTACTTAAAAATTGTACCCACCAATTCAATATCTACCTTCGAAGTGCTGCTTCATGCCAGAAGGGGTCTTCAAGGCTGTGTAGTTGAGGTCAGAGACTTAAATTCATTTGCGCCACACTCCTATAAATTCGAAACCCGTTAGGGCTTTTTTCATGTGTAAAAAGCTATCCAGCTAGCTTATGAAAAGACCGTTCTACTCCTGTATCCTTCACCTTTATTTTGCATCATCTAAACCATATAGGTTACAAAAGTTTTACGCCTTTCACTTGCATAAACAAACAAAGGTCTGATTAGAATATTATCTAGAAATTTAGAATGTAATTGTACCTGCATCTAAAATCAGAGGATACTGAATTCTCTCCCCTTTGTAAGGTACAACTATCCAGTAGGTGGAGAAATTGCTGTAATGCTAGAGTGATGTCCCCTTTCTCTTTATTCAATATGGCACATCTGTGAAAACAAATAACTGATATATAAGTACTTTATAAAGAAAAGACCAATTAAGTTCTATACTGGTACATCTGTGAAAAAATACATGATATGATAGTGGGTTAAAAAAGGATGACCACTATTGTGAACTAAGTTCTTACAATTTACATCAACAACTTTGTCTGGAACTTGTTGAATACATGGTCAAGAAGCTCAAGTCCATTCATTTGCCGTCTCTCCATTTTGAGGTCAAACTCTTCCTGGGAAGAGCGGCGAGGGGCAAGTGACTCAAAGTCATCAACCATAACAACTTTGCCTCAGACACCCTGCAAAAACAATATGCTTTCCAATCTATCAATGCAATGAACATTTATTTAAATATGAAAAAAGATTAACCCTAAGTTCCGCTTCGTGTTTGATTTTAATGCTTTAAGATTAGGACAGCCAGTTCGGCTACAAACCCAAATTTACGGTTGAACATTCGTCCTGTCCGATCGAATCAATTGCTCGCACTCCATCCAGTCTCCGGTGTAAACTGTTCTTTGGGAAATCTCTTCTTCGCAACAATTTATCAGATCTTAGCGCCAAATCCTACTACCCCTATCAAAATGAATTTTAATCTGTTTTTTAATAATGATTACATTTTTAAATTTTTTTCTGATTTACCACTTCAATTTTCCCTTTAAAAAAACAATAAGTCAAACAATAACTGTAAAGGCTATATAATGGCTATTCAAATTCATCATCGATGGAGGAAAATTTATTGCAGACTATTTAGAAGAACAACCAAACTTCCTCATATCATATGAAAGAATCCACGCAAAATCCTAAACAGGATTTAAGCTGACAGCAGTGACAGGTAAGGTTTTCAAAGACAGAAACAAGAACCCCTGGGTTACTGAGACCTAACAGGAATATTACTTAATTGTAAATACAACTGAACTTGTCCTTTAGAAACAAAAATCCGGAAATACTTTTGCTTATCCTTTGAAAAAAAAAAGCACTATAAATTGATCTAAAATGAAGTATCAATTCCCTAAATTGTCATGATAGATTTTGAATACATGATCTGTACTGAGATGTGCTACATTACCTTAATTTTCAATATTGAATTAAGATATTGAATAAATATAGTATTCAGATATTCATAGTGGTACTGACTTCCTAATCTTTTCACTTTAAAACAAGATATTAAATCGACCCCACGTCAGAGGTAAATGGATTAGAAGTCATTGACTCTAACCCCTTGACCACAGAGGAGGTTCGCACCTATGTGGTTCTTCTTCAGTATTATATGTGTTAATTAAGGTTAGTGTGATTCTAATTGTAATATACAGAAATTACTTCAAAATATTAACCTATAACCTATCAACATTAACCAATTACCCATCAACATTTAACTATAACCAATCAACATTAACCAATTACCCATCAACATTTACCTATAACCCATCAACATTTAACTATAACCAATCAACATTAACCAATTACCCATCAACATTTACCTATAACCCATCAACTTTTAGCTATAACCCATCAACATTTACCTATAACCCATCAACATTAACCAATAACACATCAATATTTACCTATAACCCATCAACATTAACCAATAACCCATAAATATTAAACAATTACCCATCAACATTTAACTGTAACCAATCAACATTTACCTATAACCCATCAACATTTACTTATATCTCAACATAATTTATTTATAACCCATCAACATAAACCTATATCTCATCAACATTTACCAATAACCTATCAACATAAACCAATAACCCATCAACTTTTAGCTATAACGCATCAACAGTTACCTATAACTTGTTAACATTTATGTATAAACCATCAAAATAAACCTCTAACCCATCAACATAAACCTATAACTCATCAATATTTACCAATAACCTATCAACATTAACCTATAACCCATCAACATAAACCAATAACCCATCAACTTTTAGCTATAACGCATCAACAGTTACTTATAACTTGTTAACATTTATGTATAACCCATGTTAACATTTATGTATAACCCATCAACATAAACCTATATCTCATCAACATTTACCTATAACCCATCAACAACCTATAACCCATCAACAGAAACCTATAACCAGTGATTAATCTAGATGTGCGTCCTGCGTAAAATACGCATAAAAATGGAAAAAGACGCACAGTTTCAAAATATGTGCATACAATTTGACCCATGCAAATCTGGTAGTTTATAATCCGATTAGTGATTTTTATGTACCAATTGGTAGTTGAATTTCATCAGTTGAATAATCATCAATTTCTTCAGTTGAATAATTTTATTTCCGATGATAACAGGTGCAAGACTCATCCCCCATTTGCTTAAAACATTGAATCCCAAGCAAGGGTTGCTTGTAATCTGCAACCACCCATTATTGGCATTAGCAAATCAGAGCGACCCTTTTGCATGAGAGCGAAATCGCCTACAATGGTGAAATATAAAAATGCTTAAGGCAGAGATTTGCCTACGCCATTGGCGCTAAAAATGAAAATGGCACAGGAAAATCATCAGCAAAGGGCCAAGGGGGCATCTAAAATCTGTCCCAGACTTATATCGTATGTTATTTAGCCATCAACAACAACAGGTTACCCATTCCCCTATCATTATGCATATTTTTCCCTATAGCTTTTTTCCATGTTATCTACTTACTTAATCCCTTTCCCACACAGAAACGCATTTCTACTACCGTAAATTTAATCTAATAAAGCAAACAAAAAATCATAAATCTACTTAATACTTTAAATAATTATCGGTAACTGAAAAAAGTGTGTTATTTTAAGAAATGCTGTAAGTTACAGTATAATCTGACAGGTGTGCAAATTGATTTCCCCTATTTAGGTCACTCAAGTTCACGCAAGCTTTGGCTGATGAAGTGTAAAAATAGTCTATTTCGTCATCAGAACCGAGATTAACCAATCAGGGACACATTGTGCATGACTTTTTTATATGATCAAAAGGTCTGTTGGTGTATGCTTTCTACACAGAGGCATACAAGGAGCAAAATCATCAGTAAACAGTGTGACAGGGACAGTTTGTGTAAATTAGAAACAATTAAAATGGATTATGCACAGTATTAGGCATAAGCAGTAAGAAAATAAATTATGCAAAAAAGATTTTTGAGCAGCCAATAGAAGATGTTTTGCCTGCAATTAATATTAGAACCAAAAATAATGTTTTATACACTAATTACTATTTAATCCCTTATTAAAAAACATGCAGATCATGTCAAGGATCTGCTATTAATTTTTTTTTCTGTTAAGACGCAATTATTTTGCTACGTGACTCATTGATTTTGCTACAGGACTCATTGTTTTCATACATGTGCGTCGTCCGACGCATTGCAAGGAATTTCTAGATTAATCACTGTATAACCCATCAATATTTACCTATAACCCATCAATGTTTACCTATAACCCATCAATATTTACCTATAACCCATCAATATTTACCTATAACCCATCAATGTTTACCTATAACTCCTCAACATTTACCTATAACCTAATGTGAGTATGATTTCATCAGACGAAGCCAATTAACTTTAATACATTGTTTTAATTTTTTTTTAAAAAAATATGAAACATTATTGAGCTTACACCATCAGCATGAAGTTTGGCTATATTACACAGAGCTATACACACAGACTCTCCGTTAAAATACAGCCCACTTTCTGTGGTATCTAAATGTAGAATTAGCTGACTCATCATTGACATACAATCTCTGAAAATAAAACAACATACTGTATATTCACATAATTTTTGGGGGCATGAAATTTCGTGTTTTTGTCACGAATAACATTTTCATGGGTTCTTAACTTTGTGGACTTTCTATTTTTCCAAAAGGTTAAATGTAAACAATGTGATGCAAAAATAATCTTACAGCAGACGAAAGGAAATATCATTGGATCTTAAATTCGTGTATTGACCTATTCACGAAAATCACGAAAATAAGTGCCCTACAAATAATAATGATTTTGCAATAACTAATAGAAACAAGAGCTTGTCACAGACTATGTAGCAGTCCCCGTAACAGTAGAATAATTCCTGACCCTACCTCAACTGAAACAAATGTGGAATGACTTTCAAGAATTTTTGTTCACATACATGTAGCTAGAAAGGAATACTTGGCTAGTGTAATTTTAAGGACATCAACATAATTCTTATCTGATTATCTATTTATCTTTATCTTAACTTTTGTGTTGTCACAGAATCTTATTTATTTATCCAGTTTCATTGTTTAAACTGACTGCCATAACCATAACAACCACATTTTTTCACTGATGAAAAAGTAAAAATGATGTGCATAATCTTCCATACGACCTTCATGTATATATTTCTGCACATTAACGCTTCAACAACGCCCTCAAAATTGATTATTGTTTGTTTATATGGTTTGTCTGATTTTCAGTCATAAGGGGACTTTGTGGAAGAAGACCTTAGGTGACCCTCTGTACATTATTTCAGGCACAAACTGGCATCTGAGTAGAACCACCTACTATACCTATGTTAGCTAGATAGCTTTTTCACAAGAAAAAATCCAAAGTTTTTTTTTCACAAGAAAAAATCCAAAGTCCCTGACGAGATTCGAACATACAGAAGTATCAGGCAGAGGGGTAAGTGATTTGAAATTAGTGACCTTAAATGATATTTATTTCCTGTATATCAAAAAAAAAATGCAGTTTATTTACCCCAGGATTTTGAGAACATTACCCATACCCATGGAATTGGGAATTTCAGCTATGTTTTTGTCAAAAATTGGGAAAATATGCATGACTGAAATTTTGCAGTGATTAAATGAATGCAAACAATCACTGTCTAGGATGGCATCTTCAAACACTTAAGCACTATAACAGTGAAGAAGCCCTTATTTTCAAAGATTTTAGAATTTGTTATTCAATATTTTTATTTTGTGACTTTCAATTGGGAATTTTTCCCTCTTGATTGGGAAAATAATATACTGTTTCAATTGTGAATATAACCAAATATTGGCATTAAAATAAGCCACAAAAATAAAATCTCTGAAAGGTAAGTTCTCAGTGACCTTCCTCACCTTTTCCCATACATCTGCCATAATGCTGCCTTGTTAGCAAAGCTTGTACACATAAAACCTGCTTGTGAATGCTGGCAGTTTAACACATCACTCTTCTGTAAGTACTCAAATACCCTGCAATATACCAAAATTCTCATATGTTAATACCTTAATTCTTGAGTAGATACCCTGCAATATACCAAAATTCTCATATGTAAATACCCAAATTCTTGAGTAGATACCCTGCATTATACAAAAATCCTCATACAAAATTAATAACACCCTGCAATATACCAAAATTCCCATATGTAACTACTCAAATTCTTGAGTAAATACCGTGCAATACACCAAAATTCTCATATGTAACTACTCAAATTCTTGAGGAAATACCCTGCAATATACCAAAATTCTTATATGTAAATACTAAAATTCTTGAGTAAATACCCTGCAATACACCAAAATTCTCATATGTTACTACTCAAATTCTTGAGTAAATACCCTGCAATATACCAAAATTCTCATATTTAAATAATAAAATTTTCGCAGAAACACCCTGCAATATACCAACATTCTCATTTAAAATTCATAACACCCTGCAATAGCAAACAACCCCAGGTTATTTACTTAAATGCCCTGGAATACACCAAAAGTCCATTGTGAAAACTTAAAAACACTAAACTGTTCCTAACTTCTTTCTTAAATACTCACATACCCTTAAATATACCAGAACTATCCTTTCAGTACTCCTTCGTATATCAGAAATACTTATAACAAATATTATTCAATGTATGAAATGATGCCTACTTTCAATAGTAGGCATAATACCCACATATTTACCTTGCTAAATTTCTTAAATGGACTTGTCCAGCTTCCAATTTTGGGACAGTCCATTATCAAGTTTTGGCAATACCACAATAATTTTTTTAATTTAGTCAGTAAACAGCATAGAGCCTGGTCAGACTGAACAGAGAATAGCCTGGCTATATACTTGACAGAGATGTTGAACCACTATCTGTACAGCAGGTTACGAAATAGACCCTTGAACTACCCAGTTGAATAAATCATACACCTTACAGAAACTTGAATTACTTGATTAATGCCAAGAGGTAAACTTGATGCCACTCATACCATTTTGGTATAACCTAGTAGAGGATCAGACCTACGACCTAAAGCACAAACAATGCACTGGAGATTGATGATAAAATAAGTGCAGATAGATAGCAATCAAATACATGTACTATAAATAAACAAAAAAAATGAAAGATACATACTGCGATGGTCTTGCGGTAGCAAAGGCATTATGTCTGGCATAAGCTTGAATACCTATCGATGTCAGATTCTGTGTGGGGAAAATAAAACACAAAATTTTAAAGTCAGAATATTGGTTTACCTTAATAATGCACCAGTAAATTGTAACCACGCCCATCCTCACCCTCACCATTCCCCCTTGGAATAAATTGGACTTTAAGATTTTCAAACACCTCGATAAGGCCGGCCAAGCAGGAAATTTAGATGATATAACCAATGCATAAAAGGGCTTTTATTTGTACAAACTGGGTAGACATTCACTAGAAGATGTTTAATGCCAAATATCTAAGCTCTAGCTCTATCGGTTTTATACAAGAAGATTTCTTTAAGATTTTTTGTAAAAAAAATCTTTAGGTTGCCATGGCAACCAGAGTTCTTTATGGAATTTAATTTTTTGTACAAGTTTGGTAGAGCTTCATGCAAGGAACATCCCTGCAAAGTTTCAACACATTTGGCCAAGTGGTTAAAGATGAGAAGTTGTTTAAAGAAATTTATGACACATAGATGCACACACTGATGATACATGTAGGACACTGAGCCATAACAAAAGCTCACCTAGAGATTGTCCTCGGGTGAGCTTAAAATAGATGATTATTTATAAGTAGTCTAAATCTGACATGAAAATAAGCTCAGATAGGAAAAGAGAATTTACCAATTGTGTCATATTGAGCATCTGGCAATTACTGGCATAAGAAATATGGCGGTACCAAGAAATATGGCAATATGGTGGTACCCGTATCAAATCGAAGAATGTTTGTTAGATGTCTGCCTTACTTTTAGACAGCTCAAGAATTGAACCCTAAATTTGTGCTTCAATTTTGGGAACAGTCCATTCTAACTTTAAGGGATTACAGCATCAAAATACAAAAATTGAGATACCAATAGTATAAAGCCTGGTAAGAAGACAAAGATGTCCAGGCTGGCCTGGCTCTATACTGGTGGAAAATGGCTAATCATTTTTGGTTCAAGCAGTTTTATGGTAAGTAAGGATGGTAATAATTTAATTTTTAGAGATATTTACCGGGAGATTCAATTCATTGCTTTTAGCGACGGCACGTTCAAGAAGATTTTCCGTCCTTGCAGTTCCTTGTTCACTAAGTCTGTGTAACCAACCCTGTGAGTATATATATGTACTTACATGTATAATATATGTGAGCATTCAGTTTATCAGCACAGAAAACAATGTCATAAATATAATTCCATTATCATATCTTTTGTTTTAATTTCTTTTCATATATTAATATTTAATTACAAAAAAAACTACTCTTTTTCTTGCAATAACTGTCAGAATTGTTTGTTTTGGGTTTTACATCACATCAAAACAGTATAGGTCATATCGTGACGTTCCAGCTTTACTGGTGGAGGAAGACCTCAGGTGCCCTTCCGTGCATTATTTCAGGCACGAACGGGCACCTGAGTAGAACCACCAATGTTCCATAAGCTAGTTGGATAGCTTCCTCACATGAAACAATCCAAAGTCCCTGTCAGGATTCGAACCCACAGATGTGAGGGGCAAGTGGTTTGAAGTCAACGACCATAACCACTCGGCCACGGACACCCCCTGTCAGAATTGTTTAACAGGAAAAATGAATTTACAGATGAATATTGTTTAAGCTATACATGTCTTCAATAAAGAAATACATGAACATGAAAACAGTTAACCAAACGAGAGTAAGTCAACCATAAAAGAGTAAGTCAACGAAACAAGTATTTTTCTTTTGTTTTGTTTTATGACCCACCAACACAATTGAGGCCATATGGCACCAAAACAGGAAAAATGATTTTGGCTAACCCCGCAAAGTATGTTAGACTGAAGAATAACAGAAAGGTTAGACAGACAAACCAGCAACAAAAACTGCCGCACCAAAAATACTTTACGAGGCCATAAGAATGACAATCTGTATGACTTACTAGAGCATGCTGCAGACAAACATTATCATTTGTATCCTGTGCCATCCCAATTGCTTCTCTAAGTGCTGCCATGGCCTCATCTCTACAAATACAACACAATTATTCCAGTATTACAACAGATGTAATGTCTGCTATATAGTTGCTGGGTCAGCAAAGGTTATGAAAATGTATTTACTAATGATACTATATTGAGGAGATGCCAAATGAATAAAAACAGGGCTTATTAAGCTTATAAGCTATAGTGACTTGCCAATACCAAGTCAATATATTACTTTGGTATTTGTGAATAAACTATCCAGAGAGCAAATGGAAGATCAATGGTATTTCTCTGCTGCCCACTAGTTTACTTAAGTTTTATGGTGCATCAACACAATTAAGGTCATATGGTGACGAAACAGGAAAGATGATTTTGGTAAACCTTGGGTGTTACAAAACACCAGATGATAAAACCACCTAACCTGCTGGAGTTAAGAGATGCATACCCTAATGTTAATGTCTATAGCGTTCTCAATTAAGAACTTTGGATCAATGTTTTTTTTTTATCAGTTTGAAAGAGCAGACCCACACCATACCCCTCCAAATATTTCAACGAAATTTGCAAAACCTGATCCATTCGGCATCTGAAAAAAAAGGAACTTTCGGCACATGCCAGAAAATTTGCACCCATGTGACTGGTGTTGAGAGAGATTAAATGTCTTATGAAAGTTTTAAATTCAAAAGAACTGACTATGTTCTTATAAAGAAATCATTGCTATAAAAAGGGCTTTATTTACTATGGTAAATACTTAAAACAAACTTTATTTTATACAGATTCAATTTCACTAGAGACTGATTCTCCAAATTTAAAAATATTTTGGACCAGATCCTGACTGCAAATAGGTACCAATTTTACAAAGAATGACCATTTCTTACTTATGACCAAATCTATAGTGTAGAGCTGCTAAATTTAGTGCAGCATATCTTCTGTGCACTTCGTCATCTTTGGGTTTATTTTGTCCCTGTTGGGGCGGAGTCTGTTCCACAGAAAATGACGTCTTACGATCAAAGTAATGGTAAAGGTTATTCAGTGCTGTGCAGTATTCCTTGACTCGAAGACTGTTTAAATAACTGAGAAAATGCTGAAATAAAGCCAAAGCATGCACATGTTACCCAAGAATTAAAGGAAAGGAAAACAACAATAAAATGTGTGCTAACATAATCAAAGTTTAAGGTTTACAGTAAATTTACTAAAAGATTATAGATGAACTATTTTTGCTTCTGTTGCTCTGTTGGACAATTGGTATAATTATAGTGAATTAGTATTTTGTATGGAAGTCAAAGTACTCCTTTGTTTACATTTTGCTACCTTTATGACACATAACTGCATGTTCAGCGCAACTTTAGACAGTTGTTAAACATCTAACTTGCTCTTAATCCATTATTAAAACATTATTAAACACATGTTTTACATGTCTAAAGAATTTGAAAACTATGGATTTCTGAGACATAATGTGCCTTTAATGAAAGATCACAATGTAATTACCGCTTCAGCCATGTCAGGGTTTGACTTTAACATGTCCATTATCTTATCCTGTAGATCACATGGTGACAGAGCCTCTTTCTGGTTATGTTGTAATAGAAACACCTGCAAAAAAAAACAGGGGAAAAAAACTCATTTTTTTTTTCTTCCAGTTGTATGTACATGTAGTTTAATTCCACTTTCACTTCGGATAAATTTACCATCTAAGCACAATCCTTTTTCCCAGACAGGTAATTTGTGTGCTATGTCATTTCTTTTTAAATAAGAAAATATAGATCTAATAAATACTGAATTTGTTTTTTCATTGCGTGTCAAGACAATATCTGAGAACAAACTTGTTTAAATGGAAATATCACTTTTTTTAAACAAATTTTCATGTTTTGTGAATAAAGTTTATTAATATTTTTCTCATGGATTTGTTGTTTATGATAGCATGTGTTTCTAATTTCTTACAGCTTTGTCTGTTAGTCTGAGCACACAATACAACAGCAATAAGTTCCAATTATTAGTTGACCTTTTATTTTTTATTTTCTGATTCTTTATTTCAGGTTGATTTGGATTTATGTCAGTGGTAACTTAACCTTAATTCCAGGTTAATTTAACCTTTATTTTTGCACGCAAGATTCAGTTTTCAGCTTTAATGTATATGGTTAAGCTGATTTTTTTCCATTGACTTACAGTTTACAATGTATAAGGTTACTTTGGTCTTTATTACAGATTATATGATACTAAGTTACAGCTAGTGTTACATCAATATTTACCTGTTGTAAAATAAAATATTCAGCTTGTCTTTGTGAATTAAAACCACCAAAATCTTCAGTCATCTTTCTGTTAGTGAGAAAAAGAACAATGTGGAAAAACATCAAATAAATATTTGAGCCGCGTCACGACAAAACCAACATAGTGTGTTTGCGACCAGCATGGATCCAGATCAGCTGGCGCATCTGCGCAGTCTGATCAGTATCCATGCTGTTTGCTTACCAACTCTCTTACAAGTAGACAAACTGATTGTGAACAGCATGGATCCTGATCAGACTGTGTGGATGTGCAGGCTGGTCTGGATCCATGCTGGTCGCAAACTCACTATGTTGGTTTTGTCGTGAGGCGGCTTAATTTTTTGTTTCATTGTATCAGTTTAGAATTTTGCTAACAATATTAAACTAGAGACAATAATACCATATTCAAAATGGTTTACCACGGTGAAATAGACTTGAAATCCTCTGATTACAAAACAGCCAAATTATTTCTGAATATGCCTTAAAATAAATAAATTTAAGCCATTTGTAAAAACAATGACCACTATAAAGGGTCATATTTCTATTTAATTACTAAATTATTGACAAATCGTTAAAGAGAAATTTAATTTGGTTTTTTGTGTTTTTTTTTGTTTTTTTGTTTTTTTCTGGTAAGGTTTTAAGTTATCCGGAGCCAGTTTAAGCAGCACACCTCCAAATTCCTGCTAATTTTCATGAAAAACTATGTGAAGTGAACAAATAAAATAATTTACACATTGAAAACAGCATCAACAGCCAATGCAAATTACCAAAAAGAGGTCAAAATATTAACGCAATGAGATTATTAATGCAGTAGAAATAACGCAGTACAAATACATGTACTAACAGAATAGAAATATGATGAAGAAACAGCAAAATCGGTCATTAATCGCACAGAAAATATTACTTTAATCTTAAATCTTTTCACTTTTCTTAAAGCTCAGCGTATTTTTCTCAACTTTGATTTTCTTGAGATATTTTTTTTCATCTGGAGGAATGCAGCTTTAAGGTCATGATTATGCCATCTTTACTGATGGAGGATTATGTGCATTTGTTCAACAGGCATCTGAGTAGAGAAATCAAGTTTATGTAGCCAGGTAATCAGTTAACTCACTTGACACAATCAAAAATTCATTAAATGATTCAAACCCGAAGAGTTTATAGGCAAGAAGTTTAATGTCGATGACCTTCACCACCCAGACAGCTACCAAACTCACCTATCAGCTGTTAGCTGGAATGGATCCAGGGACCTGCCCAACCGACTGAACCGGACACCTGACAGGCTCATGGCAGAGTCAGTAAGAGACCCACCAAAGTCCTGGCTCTCATCGTAGCCGTTCTGGAAGTTCGCCGTCTCATAGTAACGCTTAAACTTGCTATATAAGTCTGTCATCTGGCTGAATGACAACTTCTCAAATGCAAGAATCATCCGTCTTATAAATAAACCTGGAAAAATTAAGATGATATGATATTAGCTAGAACAATGTCTGGGGCCTCCGTGGCATAGTGGTTAAAGTCATTGACTTCAAATAACTTGCCCCACACCTCTGTGGGTTCAAATCCTGCCCAGGATTCTGGATCCTTTCATGTTGGAAGATTTCACAACAAGTCTTACTCTAAGGCAATTTGGCAACAGTATCAAACAGTTAAGGTAGAAACTTAGAAAGGCATGTCGGTCCATATCTGATATAATGTTTAACTCACCCTAGAATTAATCAAACAAACAAAAATAACTTTTTGATTCATAATTCTACCTTAGCATGCTGAATTTCATAAATGGACATGTCCAAGCTCTATTTCTAGAATGGTTCATTATCAATTTTGGGGACAGCGAGCTGAAACTATTAAGACAGCCAACCAACAGAACAGAGCCTGGTTATATTGCATGAAAATACAAGCTGGCCTGACTTTATTACTCAAATTAACACACTGTCACTTGCGTCTGAATATATTTCACAAAGTGTCCTACAATTTGATGGTCCCAGTAAAATTTGCCAATGAAAATTTTTCGCACTAAATGAGAATAATCATTTTGTCACATTTGGTGTCATTGGTGAGGCGACGGCATAAAACAGCAAAATCTTATTAGTAGAAATCACTTTTGGTTCCAGCAGTGTTAAGGGTCAGCAAGGTTTAAAGGTTAAGAATGACCGAACATAACAAACAAACCTAGGACACTCGACTTTGTTATCATCGGTGGCTCCTGAGTGTCGGGCATAAGTAGAAATGTGATATTCTGGAAATAGTCTTTGATGGCACCAACACCTTCTTCAATAAACTCCTTCAACCTAGCAACAGTAAAAACAACAACAACAACATTACTACATGTAACATAACATTGAAATGTTCTAAACAATAACTGAATGGAAAAGATTGGAATTTTAAAATAGATCAAAATTTTATTAAAGAACATGTCTATTAACCAATTACATTGATTAAAAGATAGCAATGTACTATACATTAATAATCAATAATTAGAATGATGTTTCAAAAATATATCAATGACTGATTTTCTAGATCAAATCTGAAATAATACAATCTTAACAAAATTTCATTAGTAATAACAAGACAAGAAAATAACCTACTTATTTATGAACATCGTGTAGAGATCAGACTTCATCTTGTCTTTTATTTTCATGCATAATTCTTTCAGGGTGATATCAGATGTCTGTGTAATATATATACAGTACATATTAAAACAAGTAACTACAAAGAACTGCCATGATTTTTTAATCATTTACATTTTACAGAATTTATGATTAAATTTTTCATTATGATTTGTTTCTTAGTCACACCAATACTTTTAAAGGTATTTTGCAATTTATAAGGTTTACTGGTGAAGGAAGACCAGTCCTTTTGAAAAAGAAAGCTGAATTGTAGCAGACCTAGAAGTAAAATATTAACCTGTAAAAGCTGCAGTATTGTGATCATAAAGTTTCTTTTCTCTTTCTCTGTAAATTTTATCTCAAGACTGCTCTCATTTGAAGAGGCGAAGGTAGGGGACTCGGCTTTTTTTAGTGAACAGTACTCTTGTATCAGCACAATCACCGACATCTTGTGGGGTGTTACCTGTGGTGCAAGAATTAGAAAAATAATATTATCTTCAGTCCAATTTTTCACTTTTTTTAAAAATAGATACATGTGTACAGTGATTTTCCTGCTTATAATAAATAATATGAACAGACTCCAATAAAAGGCCTCTTCCCAACAGAAATTTTCTTTAAAACCACAGTTTTTCCAAAAATTGTAGCATAAACCTGCTTTTTTACTTCCCAAATAACAAATTTAGTTATATTTTTTCCCAAAATCAAGAGGCTAAGGAATTATACAAAATGATATCATGCAGTTGAAGATAAAATATGATATTCCTGACTTAAACCAAGAAGCGCTTATATCAAAGTATTTGTACTGTACTAAAAAGGTTTCACCTGTTCTCTCAGTGGCCTCTTGCTAAACGGCCCCATGGTGAATAAATCTGTATGTGTCCCCATTAATGACGCCAAATCATGACTAGAAATAATCAATAGAAAATTTACACTCTATACATTTATACATTTTGAATAGTTATACTTATAAATATTCATAAATTGTAGACCTGCTACAGAAAAATCAATCTACAATGAAACCTGTGTATTAGACTATGTCCAAATAAAGACTGTCTTTTAAAGTGCATATAACTCATTATGAACACAAGAGCCGGTTGAACCGGGTGATGCTCCCCGAATAGGTTTTGGACACAGGAAGGTATACCTCTTGTTGTGTCAGAGTTATGTCACAGACAAAGTTCAAAGTGTAAAAACAACCCAAATATTGTGCACGACACATTGTCTCAATATGGTGATCATTTTTGTGAAATAGTTGTAAAATCCTACTTCAAATAACGAAGTTATGCGCCGACATGATTTTGCTGCAAGGTCATGCTGTGACCTTGACCTTCAAGGTAGCGACCCAAATGTTGCATGCGACACGTCGATTCAATGTGGTGATCATCTCTGTGAAAAAGTTGTTAAATCCGACTTCCAGTATCGAAGTTATGGGCCGGACACGATTTTGCTGCAAGGTCATGCTGTGACCTTGACCTTCAAGGTAGTGACCCAAATGTTGCGCTCGACACAATGTCACATTGTGGTGATCATTTCTGTGAAATAGTTGTAAAATCCGACTTCAAATAATGATGTTATGTGCCGGACACAATTTTGCTGCAAGGTCATGCTGTGACCTTGACCTTCAAGGTAGCGAGCCAAATGTTGCGCCCCACACGCCATTTTAATATGGTGATCATTTCTGTGAAAAAGTTTAAAAATCTGACTTCAAATAAGGAAGTTATGGATCGGTCACAATTTTGCTGCAAGGTCATGCTGTGACCTTGACCTTCAAGGTAGCCACCCAAATGTTGTGCATGACACGTCACCTTAATACGATGATCATTTCTGTGAAATACATTTTAAATCCAACTTCAAATAACGAAGTTATGGGCCAAACACGATTTTGCTGCAAGGTCATGCTGTAACCTTGACCTTCAAGGAAGCCCCCCACATGTTGCGCGCGACACATTGTCTCAATATGGTGATCATTTCTGTGAAATATTTTTAAAATCCGGCTTCAAATAACAAACTTATGGAATGGACACAATTTTGCTGCAAGGTCATGCTGTGAACTTGACCTTTAAGGTAGCGACCCAAATGTTGCGGGTGACACGTCATCTCAATATGGTGATCATTTCTGTGAAAAAGTTTTAAAATCCGACTTCAAATAACAAAGTAATGGGCCGGACACGATTTTGCTGCAAGGTCATGCTGTGACCTTGACCTTCAAGGTAGCGACCCAAATGTTGTGCGCGACACGTCGTCTCAATAGGGGGATCATTTCTGTGAAATATTTTAAAATCCGACTTCAAATAACAAAGTTATGGACCGGACACGATTTTGCTGCAAGGTCATGCTGTGACCTTGACCTTCAAGGTAGCAACCTAAATGTTGCGCGCGACACGTCGTCTCAATATGGTGATCCTTTCTGTGAAATAGTTTTAAAATCCGACTTCAAATAACAAAGTTATGGACCGGACACGATTTTGCTGCAAGGTCATGCTGTGACCTTGACCTTCAAGGTAGCGACCCAAATGTTGCGCGCGACACGTCGTCTCAATATGGTGATCCCAAAATTTTTCGGGGAGCATAAAAATTAAACTAAAAAGTATTTCTTTTATACAGATTTTTTTCTCTTCTATTACTTACATGTACTCTAGAGATTTTTCATCTGTAAATTTACAGACATTAAACTGATAAAGCGGTGATAAAATAGTTGAATTTGTTTTAATTTTTAAAATTTTAAACCGCATGTTAAAAAAGAATAAGGTTACTGATTATATAATAAAATATAGCAGTATGGTAAGATTTAGAACAATTTGATGACTTTCAATTTCCACTTATAACAAAAATTTCAAAGTTATCATACAAAGTTGAAACTTACCTCATTTCCTTTGATAATGTAAAGAATCAATATAAACAACTCATATTAAGCTGCGGATTATAGTATAAAAATAAAAACATCAAATTTCACATTAAACATCTGTAGATTTCTAGACTATCCATACATATCATGAAATCCTAGACCTGTTAACCAGTTACATCTCCTGTCCGAGTACTGGTTACTTTTACCGGTATGTATAAATAAGTCGATAGATATTTATAAATGCTCATATTGTATCATTAAGTAATGCAATTTCTTTTAAGTTGTATAAATTATTAATAAAAACGCAATAAAATTGTTTTAACTGATATATACATACAAAATAATCCAACATTTGAGAATGTATACAATGGCACAGTCTAAATGCTCACAATAATAATAGAGAAAGAGCGAAACACGGACAATATAGCCTATAGATGCTTGGTGTTTAAAGCATGATAATAATCGGATGTAATGGCACGAATTAAATCCGTGATAATGGAAATCTGATTAATTTAGGTAATACAGTAGTACTTTGAAAGAATTAAAAAAAAGAATTGAATTTTATTTCACTTTTATTACGTTTCACGGAATGACAGACTATTCTCTCCCTTACCAAACCGTTTCCTCCCCTGAAGGTTCTCTCCCAAATTTGAAATTTGCAGACAATTATCCTCAATTTTATTTTATAAGTTATCATTATAGTTTTGACTTGATCTAATAATATTCTTAACGAAGATTATTAAAAAAATACTTTTGATATTTTAAGAGCATTTAATGTTTTATGTTTATCTAAAAAGTGTTTGTAAATTTAACATCCTTTTCAGGTATTTTAATCCTATTAACGAGAGATTAAGACAATTGGAAAGTGATTGATATACACCTGTAATTATGTTAAGGTGTAGTGATATTCATTCATTTGTTACGTAGCTAATAAGGTGGTAACAAGTATGTTCTAGAAAATAAATAAGCAACAACTGGTATGCAATCACATTTCACATTTACTTTTATACAAAATTGAAAAACATGTAGTCATTAACATGAAACAATATATAAAACCAAATCACTAATAAAAATACTTATTCATCAACACCTTTTCACAGCTATTTTAATCCAATCAACATCTTGATTCTTGAGTAATGAATTAATAAATACCTCAATTATTTCTGATAGCAAAGATATGCAGATGTGTATTGAACTCCTTTCTTCATTATACAAAAGTATGAAATTTAGCAATTAAAATTAAATTATCATTTTTTCTCATAAATTTTATTCTCATCTTAATTGATACAAATTAGAGAAAAAATATGTTATTGAATTATTTAGATGTTTGTCACGGGTCGTTTTATTTATTATGTTAATTGTTCATTTTGCCGTGCAATGTTCGTCATTTAGTCGCGGGAAAAGTAATCTTAATGTCCGCGCATGCGTCGATTATCGTTTGTCTCTGTGGCGTCTGTTATCGTCTGCTATTGTATTGTATCGGATGGTTCCGTAATGTACGCTTATTAGCGGAAATTCACGGAAACAGCCGAAACAAAACAATTCAACTATGTCTGTATCTCGTGCAATTTTGTGAACTGTTTTTGTATGTCCATTTGTTTTGTACGTTGTATGAAAGAGTTTTGAGAGAAAGTTTTAGATAGGTTTTTAACATTTCCTTTCTTCCAAATTCCCGCGAACTTTCCTTTTTCACTTCACTTCGTCTTTATTCTCTTATGAGTTAATATATACTATTCTACTTAGTACATAAATTCTGTAAGTTTATTTAATAGAATTTTTGGAAATAACTTATTATTAAGTTATTTACTTTTTGTATTGAGACGCTGTGGTAAGATTATTTTCATTTGATTCATTTACTTGAAATAATTCTTATTTGCATCGTTCAATTGTTATATTGTTGTATTTTATGTATGTTTTAATTAACTTGTATTTTAATCATGTATTTATTTTTTCTAGGCTTTATCTTCGTATTATATTAAATTGACGAACATACGCCAGGAGTTGTTATTATTAATTCTACCCTGTGACATGTTTAATAAATGGGTAAGTTTATTATTGATATAAATTAGGAAGAGAAAATAATATTTTAGCATATATATGATATTATTAATTATACAGATATATAAACAATATATTTAGCTCCATGTTAATTACATGTATTCTAATTTTTTTATTACATCTAACGTATACTTGTAAATGTGTTTAGTCATTGAAATTCTGTAATTCATCCATTTATTAAACAATATTTATAATACTTCAATATTTTTTTTTCTAATTCATATCAATAAATGGTAAACTTACCCACTTTGTTCTGTGGCAAATCGTTAGTGCGGTGAATTGTTACTAATTCATGTTAGGCGGAGCATATTATATGCCCAAAAGTGTTTTTTGTTAGTAAGGATGAAACATCAAAGCACCATCACCAAGTTGTAGTTATGCTCCAGAAACCACAATTTTCAGTGTAAAAATCATTGTGACCCTGACCTTTGACCTTATGACCCTAAAACAATAGGGGCCATGTATTGGACGTGGCTGTTCATCCTATAAAATTTTACAGCCTTAGGTTGATAAATACTTAAATGATTGAGCGGAAACATGGAGCTAAATATAATATCTGTGGCAGAAACCATTTTCAGTTTTAAGGTAATAGTGACCTTGACCTTTGACCTTTTTTGACCCCAAAATCAATAGGGGTCTTCGACCCAATACGGACAATCATCCTATAAAGTTTGAATACTGTTGGCCAAATGGAACTTAAGTTATGCTCCGGAAACCAAATTGCTAACGGACGGACGGACGCCAGCGGGTATAACATAATATGCCAGAAATTCGGGTATATAAAAAAAGCCAGCTCTATTTAGTACTCTAAATGCTGGAAATGGTAAAAGTTTAGCCTTAGACTTCCGTCTTCGTGTGCGCACCTGTCAAACATGGCCGACAGTGCAAAACGGGAGAAGATTGCGGCTGCTCGTAAAAAAGTACGGTTTATGCGTAAACTACGGACTCAATAATACTAACGTTGATTGTCATTCAAGTAATCATATACTAGAGTAATAAGAATTAAAATTTATCCCTTTAATTTCACCCTGAGGGTACGAATCCTTTCCCAATATTCCCTTGTTCAGCGAAGGTAGTCAGACTATTCTCTCCCTTACCAGTTCCTATCCTGACGTTTCCTCCCTGACGGTTCTCTCCCTATTTTGGGGGAGAACTGTCTGCATATTTGCAAATTAGAAGTCAGTTCCTCCCCATTCTTATTTTTATAATTGCTAAACTTTTGTATAATGAAAAAAGGAGTTCAATACACACATGTAGGCCTATGTGTTAAGTTTGCTGTCTGAGTGATAATTGAGGTGTTTATTAATTTATTACTCAAGAATCAAGGTGTTGATTAGATTAAAATAGCTGTGAAAAGGTGTAAAAGAATAAGTATTAACTATTATATTAGTTATTTGGTATTATATATTGTTTCAAGTTAATGACTACATGTTTTTAAATCAATTTCGTAAAAAAGTAAATGTGGAATGTGTTTGCATACCAGTTGTTGTTTATTTATTTTCTAGAACATTCTTGTTTCCACCTTATTCACTATTTAACAAATGAATGAACATCACAAGCTAGACCTAACATAATTACAGGTGTACATCAATCACTGACCAATGATCTATATCTCTCACTATAAAGGTGTTGATAGGTTTAAAATACTGAAAAAAGGTGTTAAATTTACAAACCCTTTTCAGCTGATAAACATAAAACATAAAATGCAGTTAATATCAAACACATTCTTTTAATAAGCTTCATTAAGAAATATTATTAGATTAAGTCAAAACTAAAATGATTTCTTATAAAAATAAAATTGGGGGAGAACTGTCTGCATATTTCTAATTTGGGAGAGAACCGTCAGGGGAGGAAACGGTTAGGGAGAGAACCGTCAGGGAGAGGAACTGGTAAGGGAGAGAATAGTCTGTCATTCTTCAGCGAACACTTGTCAACTTCTACCGGTCCGGTGGTTAGCTATGGAACTAAATTGACCTTTTCAGACAATAATTGCATGTGGCATATACATTTTTAACATATTTCATATCATCTGTTTATATGTTATCTGCTATTACATATAGTTTCATGGAACTAGACTACAATCTGTTCTGGACCACACACCCCCCCCCCCTCCCGCTTTGCAATTTTTTTTTCTCATTCCATAAATTATATGAAATTACGTGCAACCTATGACATGGAAAGGTCATGATTTAATAACAAGCGTAAAGTCTTCAATGTATCAACCAGATCTGTCCTGGACTTTGCAATATTAAGTACATCCAGGTATTTAATACTGTTCAATATTTGAATGAACATGATGAATTGGTGGTGTTAAACCTATCATTGAAGTGTTCCGTATGTTTGCGAATATCCTTTCAGTCATTTTTGTTAATCTTTAATCAGAGTTGTTGTTTTTACCGTATTTCAACGCAATGATTTATCGAAGTGGCTATTATTTAAATAAGAAGCTTTTTATGTTTATCATCATAACTACAGTTCTTATTATAGCGAGCTTGACAAGCTGGCCCGAAGCTCGCAAACGAGCTTAACGGTAACGCGAGTACCTGCTAGGTGATGGTTTTGAAAACTTTCGTCTGAAGTACCGAATTGGACACATCGCAACTTTTCGAATTACAAGATAACGATAAAAGCCAATGTACTCTGATTGAAAACGGAAGCGTAGACTGGTGTCCTGCACACTGAGTTGGGAACCATAATAGAAAGGAGGAAGCAGAATAAACGAAAGCAGTGTATAAAATACCGAATGACAATTTTAAAACAGAAAATGTAAAATAAAAATGAACGATTATTTTAAACTATTTTACGGTAAAAGAAAATCGAGCTGGCTTTGAGGCTTTGCCTTTTACATATTATAATCTTAATCTTATCAATGATAGTAATAATTATTTACTGATTTTCTACATCATACTTCAACAGGAACAGCCTGAATTCAGTGAATTGTGCAAATACTTTTAATATGAAATTAGGCAAAGCCTATGAACGGGGAAGTCGGTAAAAAAATCCTTTCATTTTTCCGTTTTAAAGGTGTCATTCGGTATTATATGTACCCACTTCCGTTTTCACTCGGAACACCCGACGATTATTAATAATCCGAAAAGTTGAGATTTGTTCCGTTATCGGAATACACCGCCTTTTATCATTGAGTTACATTGTAAATGGCGGCGCCTAAACTAGGACTGACACTGAAAATTTCATTGATAGGTATAGAATTCTATATATTTTTTAATTGTTTTTTATTTGAATTTTCTTTTAAATATACACGTGTAGTCTATAGCCGGGCAGGCGAAGCGGACCCGGACTTTGAATTCCCCGTATTAAATGTTTTTTCAAAAGTGTCCTGTGATTTAAATAAAGCTCAAATATGAAACAGACGATGATTTTTCAAAATGGTCCTGCCTAGCTAACTAAGGATTTTTCTCAAACTTGTCACCATACATGTTATCTGAGAGTACTTGTAGGGCCAATGGCTCAACTAGGACTTTCTGTTTGTAAATAAGTCAAAGCTTTGACCCACAGGGACTCGGCACAGTGTTCGGATAGTGTAGAAACTTTTTACACTATCCCATCACTGTGCTGAGTCCCTGTACTTTGACCCAATGCTTATCTGCCACTCATGGTTCCCATAAAAAAGGTATTTTTCCTCTCCTCAAACTTGTGTAACTATGTGTACCTTGTGAATTTCCCTAAAAACACTAGCAAGTAAAATATAATACTAAGTTATTAAGAGGACCCCCTTCCCCAAAAAGTGAAAAAAAACACTGTGACATTACATGGCTGACACAGGCCCTGTAACTCTTGAGTTACCTTTGTATAGAGTTATGTCACTTTTCTTTCTGTAAAGCAGGGAATTGTCCGGTATGTCTTACACACAGCTCTTGTCTATATACAAAGCTGTCTAATTTGTTTGCCGCTGATGTACACTGATCACTGCTCTTGTTTTTCAGACCACTGCTCTTGTTTTTCAGGCCACTGTTCTTGTTTTCAGGCCAATGGTATTGTTTTTCAGGCCACTGCTCTTGTTTTTCAGGCCACTGCTCTTGTTTTTCAGGCCAGTGTTTTGTTTTTCAGGCTGTCTTTTTCATTTCTCCTTTAAAATTTTGAGTAATTTTTAAACATGGGTGGCAGATTTCTTCTCAGTTTAAAATTATTTTAGAAATATTGTAAGATATATAAAATGGTCATAGATTCTAAGTAAAACAAAAACAAACAAACAACAAAATTTCTTTAGAGATAACTAAACATAATTATTTGATATCTGATCATTCTTATCATAAGTTATGTAAACAAAAAACTTCAGAACTTGAAATGGTAAATGATAAAGAAAGTTTTATACAAAATATATACTTCATAGTTAAAGTGTTAACAGTTTAAGCAGAGATTATTTGATATTACATTTTGTTTGCGTTAATTTGTCGCCATAAACAAGTTGAAAAAATATTAATGTGCATTTTGAATCAATCTAATTAATGACATTAATTATGTTCTTTAAAATATATTGTATAATTGAAGATCTGCTCGTTTAATACAAATACATGTCCAAGTGATGACAGAACTATTCAGTAAATTCACCTGGAATGTTGATTATATATAGATACATGTACCTGACCTAATTCATGGCAGCACTTTATAATGCTGGTAACACTACACAATAGAGCTGTCATCGATATCGACAATATCGATGTATCGTTGATATTTTTTTGTCGATCAATAATCGATACACATTTTAAAAAATAGATACTTTTGACTAATAAATTAAATGTCTAGAAATTATACAATTCACCCAAAATATATGCAGAAACAATCATTTATATCAAATGTGATGCTTTTGTTATATAGTGGAATTATTTCATAGCAATGGTGACAAAAAATATTTTCTAGAAAAATTCATGCGGTGGACAAGACACTGTACAGAACATGTTTTTGACTGAAATCACTGAAAAGGGTATGAAAATGAATGACAGACAAGTGAGTATAGGATATTATCGATGTATCGGCGTATCGTTGATTTTAGTTACTTGATATCGATATATCGTTGATATGCTTTGCATTGAATCAATGACAGCTCTACTACACAACAGAATTATAGGTTATAGATTCATTATATATAATTGTTACATACACAACCAAATAAGATGAATTAATTTGTTTCAACTATTACTTATTACTGCATGAGCATTTTGTGAAAAATGGCTGTTTTCATTGAAAAACCTCCTATAAGATGCAATATAAAATGCTATGAAATATCGAAAAGGCTTCAATACTGTTCAAACTTGGCACAAATGTTGACTGTACCATAGCTGTCAAAACACATCTATATGAAGTAATGGGTTATGTGAGGAAATTTTAAATGAATTTCATTGATTGAAATATAACAAAACATTACTGTTAAGTGAATAGGTAATTGAATGGTGAACTATGATGAATTTTCTACCTATCAACAGTCGAATTTGAATATCACATATCAGAACCCTGTTTATATTGTGGTTTAAGACCTTGGAACTCAACATGAGCGTTATAACGGACTGTCGGTGTGTTCAAATGTTTTCCAGTATTTTGGCTATTTAATTTGATATAAAGACAGTATTTGATATATACATAAAAATAATAGTAACATTCTATTTATTGGTGTTCGGACAATTTTTTTACTCTAAAAATATCTGTAAGTTTTCAATACATATTGGCATCGATAGAGACAGTTAATTTAGTTTGTTATGATGTTTTCTGCTGATCAATAATTGATACGCAATTGAAAAAATAGGTTTTATTTTGATTAATTATTTAAATGAAAATTCACTAAAAAAAAATATAAGCAGGTGCCATGTCTAACACTAAGCTGTTGTTATGTATGGACACTTCATAGGCAGTGATGCATGACAAAATATATTAAGAAAAAAAATCATACAAAGGTCCTTTAGAAACAGGACACAACACATTCATTTATTTTACTAAAATCATTTAAACAGGTATGAAAAAAAAAAATTATATAAAAAAAAGAGTATTTATCAATATATTGGTGTATCAATGCCAATATTTGTCAGCCGATATCGATGTATCGTCAATATGCTTTGCGCTGAATCAATGACAGCTCTTGGTAAAAGGTTGTTTTTTTTTTCATTACAGTTAAAGCAGTTTCAGAAAACCGGTAAAGGGCCAAAGGCTAGAGACAGCACATCAAGTCCAAAGCATAAAATACCAAAAGGGAACAATTCAAATAGTGTCGCTGAAAATAGAGACAGTGAAAACAAGGACAGTGTTCATAAACTTGAAGAGTGTAACTCAGTTACAAGTTTGAATAATCCTGAAACTGTGATAGATTCAACACAGGAAACTTCGGTGGAGAGTTCTAGTGTTCAAGTACCAGTGTCTGTTGAAGGAGTGAGTGTGCCAGCTAAAGAAGTGATATTTGTTGATGAAAATAAAGACAATAGAGTTGATAAGGAGTCGGAAAAATTGACTGGTGAAGCTGTAAACGAAACACAGTATTCCAACAGGGGGAATAATCTGGTAAATTGGTTGTTATTAATTAGCTTAAATGTGTTTGTCTGTTTCTCTATTGATCTCTGTGACATCATCGTCGTTGTTGTTGTTGTCGTGTAAAATCTTTAATCTAGCCCATCATTAAAACATTTTGAAAGGTATCAACACAAAACTTGGAATACTTGCTTATCATGTTACTAGTTGCCATTGTTAACCATGGGGAATAATTCTGAAAGCAATATTTTTGGAGTTATGCCCCCTTAACTTAAGCATTTTTAACAGATGTCAGTTAGCACAACATGCGATGCTCTTGTTTGTGACATATACATGTATATGGGTATATTGCTGCAGTTATTGAATGTTTTATCTCTTTATTTTTAGGTGACAGGTCAAGTTCAATATTCAGACTCAGGTTACAGGTGAGATAACTTTTTTAACTTAATACATTTTATGTCCTGTTAAGGGAAAATCCTGACAGTAGAACTCAGTTTAATTTTGCTCAACTTTTATTTTGGATTAATACATTGTAGGAACTTCACTGAGGTTTAAAAGCATAAACTAATAAAATTTGGAAAATCGAAAAATTTGAAAATAAAAAAACTGAAAAATAATGAAAGTAATAAATGGAAATATCAGAATTATTTGGAAATCAATATTTTGGGCGATTTCTAAGCCTGATTTGAAAAAACACGATTAAACTGTTGAAAATTAAATTATTTCGGGACAAAATGGAATGAACAAATGATCTGAAATTTGCTCAAAAGTTATTGGTCGGTAAAGAACTACATCAGTGGTATAAAAAAAAATATTGGAAAAAAATATTTTCTGTCCGGTCATGTTAAAAAAACATCAGTGGAGTTGCTACATGCTTGTTCTTCCCTCTATATTATGTCATCTACACACAATGATATATATTAAAGGCACATTATGCCTCAGAAATAAATACATTTTTACTTCTTAAAAAATGGCAAACATTAATTTTATGATGTTTAAATAATGGTTTCAGGCTTTCAGCAAATTTAGATGCTTGTTACCTGAAGAAAGTAGCGATGAATGTGAAATAGTTTGTCATAAAAATAGCAAAATGTAAACAAAAGTAGTATTTTGACTCCCATACAAAAGACTCACTATAATTAAACTTACTGCCACATAACCACAGATCACAAAAATGGTTTAGGTAAGTGGCCAAAGAGTAACTTTTTGGATACTATAATAGATACACCAAATTTAAGATTGTAAGGACCCCCCCCCCCCCCCCCCCCCCCCAAAAAAAAAAAACAAAAAAAAAAACATTTCTGAGGCATACCAATTATGTGCCCTTTAAAGTAACAAAAATTTTGATATTTGACTTAAAGATATACCATGCTTGATTTTGATAAAAGAAAATATTGAAAATTTCTACACAGTATCTTTGTAACTTCACACGAAGAAGATGTGTTATGTAGTTCTACACACTATAGGTAGTCACAATATGAATATATAGCATTATTAAAACAATGGCAGATTTTTTTAAAGAAAAGACCAACTTTTCTTACAGTAACCTGCAATAGAAATACAGCTTTCCATATCACATAGTTTACTCATTCTTTTATTTAAATTAAACATATTCAGTAAAAATGTCATAGATTCAATAACATTTCTGTGATTCAAATATTTTGCTCAAGAATGAGCATAGTATATCTTAAATGTCCAAGTTTCACTGTCATGACACAGGTTTTGTTTATGTTTTGTTTATGTTTTGTATATGTAAGATTTGATTCTTTCCAGCCACAGTGATAAAGGATCAGGTTCCCATCAAATGATGGCCAGGTACTTAATGTTTCTGTTGTTATGCACTGGTGGTTATGTGTTAGTTTTGTAAAGACATGAACAAATTGTTTGACAATTGCATGCAATTTAATGCACATTCTGTGGTTACTTTCTTTTCAAAGGTAGAAAGTTGGAGGCCTTTTTCTGTTATCTGCTATACTAAAATTAAATTTTTTTTCAGTATACAACAGGGGTTATTTCCAGGCATTTTTCCCACAGTAAAATTCTTTATAAATCATCATTTTTTTTTCCCTAAAATTAAATTTACATGTTCTGATTTTCTGAATGTCTTTTCCTCCCCTTTTGCAAAGGTACTGTGTTATTTTCCCCCTTATTTAAGGGAAAGGCAACGTCCCTTTTCAATGACAAAAAAGTCTTGACTGTTTAGTTCAGATTTCAACATATAAAACTTGAAAATATTCTTTTCCTAGTGTCACCACGAGTCAGATAATCAGTTTCTGGCAGGTCTTTTTCTAGTTTCACCACAGATCAGACAGTCTGACCCATTTAGAATGGCATTTATGCTGGTTTCCTCCCTAGTTTTTTCCCCAAGTTAAATTAAAATACTTGCTGACAGGTAGATTTTTTTCATTACATATGTTTGTGCATAAAATTAAATCAAGAAATAAATTAAAATGGTTTTTGAGATTACGATATCTTCTGTATATTTTCTGCACACTTTTTTACTCTTTACTCTCTACTTTGATTGTTTTTGTTTTTCATACAACTTCTATTTCCAAAAACATGAGAGTCATGCACTAGAAACTTCACTAATTTCTTCAGTTTCATAAAAAGTTGTAGATCATTAATCAAGTCTTGTATTTCTTGCATGAATTTTTACCTATTTCTGTACAGAAATTCCCGCATGGTCTCTATTTTACTCACAGGCACAGAATAAAGTATGTGTTGTCATGTGACACTGTGCTGTTATGTGACACTGTGCTGTTATGTGGCATTGTGCTGCCATGTGACTATGTCCTGTGATCTGACACTACTGTCATGTGGTACTGTACTATCATGTGCCTCTGTGCTGTCATGTGACTCTGTACTGTCATGTGACTCTGTACTGTCACATGACACTGTGTTACCATGTGCCTCTGTGCTGTCATGTGACTCTGTACTGTTTTGTGACAATATGCTTAATTTTCATGAAGTGGCAGCATAATTAAATGGTTAATACAATGACGAGTTCAAAGCCCATCAGGAACAAACCGTTGTTTCTTTAAGCAAGAAACTTGACACTCATTGCTTAGTACTGTTTGCTTCCAGGAATGGATACTGTTTATCTATAAGCTTATAGCTTCATACAAAATTGAACTAAAATAAATTGTGTTTAATATTTGGATGACAATTAGCATGACATGGAGAGAATTGGTGTAAATGTTGACAAGTAACCAAGAGATAATTGTATTAAAGGCACATTATACAGAAACAAATAAATTTCTACTTTTTCAGGAAGGACATGCATGAAAATTTTATATCATTTAAATAATGGTTTAAGAGAATGTGAGATGCTTGTAAACTGAAGAAAGTAGTGATAAATTGTTAAATAATTTCACTCATAAGGGTAGTATTTTGACTTCCATACAAAAACACTAAGTCACTATAACTGTACTAATTATCAAACGGCAACAGATGAAAAAGATGGTTCAGGTAATTGGCCAATAAGAAACTTTTTGGATGCTAAAAAAAAGTATACCAAAATTAAAAAAACTTTTGAGAAATAAATATAAAGCATTTCTGAGGCATAATGAGCCTTTAAATATTTGATGTGAAAATTTGTATTATTTCAAACAATATATAAAAAAAATTCGGAAATCGTTGATTATACAGAGGTATAACAGATATTATATGTATCACATACCCATGCCGATTTTGCAATTCCATAAAAATGATATCGCACAGCGGTGCTTATATTTTGATGTTACGTCATTTAAGCTCTAAAACATAGTGTAAAGACGCGCAAAATGTTAGCATTACGCTTCAGTTGCATCACAGAAAAATGATTCTTTTTTGCACTTTAAACAGTCTTTATTTTTGGATTAATAGAATATTATTTTGTGTAGGTTCATAACTGATTGAACTTGTTGAATAAAATAATATTTTGCTCGAAAGATGCTCGCATAATACAATTTTATTCAACTTGTTCAATAATTTCAGTATTGAACCTACACTCATTCAATATATCCTCTATAACATGCCTCATTAGGTTGTACTTGATTTTATGTTGTTTTTTTTCAGACCTACTGCCTCTACAGAGAGTCTCCAGCAACTTTCAAGACAAATAAATGGAATTTTAGCTGAGGTAAAGTTTTCTGTTTAGTTTCTGAGTAGTATATAAGTACATGTGCATATAATATTTATTTTTCCAATCTGTCTTATTTAACAACCCAAAACCTGCTGCATTTGTATAATGGATTCACCCAGTTTTGAATTTGGAACAATACATTCAATATTGAAGGGATTTTAACAACAGAATACAAAAAATGAGTTACCAACTGTATAGAGCTTGGTCAGACTGCATTGATGTAGCTTATACATGTACTGTAACTTTCAATTCCATTCAGTCTAATTAAAGCTGCACACCTCCAGATGAGCAAAAATATTTCGATAAAATCAAACCTTAGAATAAGGTAATTAGATTTTCGGAAGAGTATAAAGATTCAAAATTCTAGTAGTAATTTATATGTAATTTGCGATTAATTACCAATATTTCAGTATTTATAACTATATTTCTACTGCGTTACTAACACAGTAAGGGCTATTTTTGCATATTTTGACCTCTTTATGGTAGTTAACATGGGTTGTAAGTGCCATTGATAATGTCTAAATTGCATTATTATGGTAACTTCACAATATTGTACTGTTAGATACTTTTTCATTTTTTTATGAAAATTAGCATGCTGCTTTAATCATTATTGTTGAAATAAGTAAATGTTTAGAAGTTTATGGCAAAGGCTAACCACCTTCCGTTCAACCAGGATAAAGGGTTAATGAAAGTTTTTGAAATATATATATTTTAGTCTCCCGTGGGATTTGAAGCAGAACAGTGTCAGTCAGAGATAGCCGACCTTGAGACCAGGAACCGTGAACTAGCAGCTTTACTAGCCCAGCACGCACAGGCTAATGAACAGTTAAATATACAAAATGAGCAAATTGTAAGATTTCACAATTATAAATCAAAATAAGAACTTGAATTAAATGGTTTCTTATATTTGGATATAAGCTTTGGATATAAGCAAGTACTGTGGTGTCTGTCTCAGCAATATTGATAATATTAATAATTTTTCACCAATTTAGTATTAAATTTAAGTTGTCTTGTACCTAAATAGCATTATCCAAAGCATATTGCATATGTATACCATGTTAATATATATTTAAATAAGTTTCAAGCTGGTGCAAATAAGTATTAAGCCAGTTAAGATAAGTTTCAAGCCTATTTAAATATGTATTAAGCAAGTTAAAATAAGTTTCAAGCTGGTTTAAGTAAGTATTTAGCTGATTTAAATAAATATTAAGTCTGTTTAAATAAATTTCAAGCTGGTTCAAATAAGTATTAAGCCAGTTTGAATAAGTTTGAGCTGGTTCAAATAAGCATTAAGCCAGTTAATATAAATTTCAAGCTGGTTCAGATTGGTTTCAAACAGGCTAAAATATACCTATAATATGTTTATATTATTTCCAGAGACAGCATGCAATAAGTGTACAATCTCAACTAGAGAAAGAAAGATCTGAAACACAACAGCGAGTCAATAAAGAACTAGGTCCACTTAAAGAACAGTTACAGGTATGTGAAGTCTATTTTGGATTTAACTCTATACAGGATTGGAGCAGTACCTCTAGACGCTTACAGAAACCATTATCACAAAATTGACAATTTTTTTAATTTATTTGCCGATTCTTACATTTTTCATTCATTATCGTATATAAATTGGGTGTGAAAAGATAAATAAGACGTTTTAAAGTTCATTCTGTAAGGTCAAAAGGTGAGATTTTAGCATTTTATCATACATGAATATTGCAGGTAAACAGAAGAATAAAAAAAATGTTCTGGAACAACATATCTCGCTGTTATTTTTAGTTGGTTTGGCAATGATTTCATGCATATCCCATTCACTTGCAATAATATATACTAACAAATTTCTTACATGTGAGGTATTCTGTAATCATTTTAATCTTTTTTTTTCAATTCACAGACAATAAAATTAATATAGTAGCTTTATATACTTTAAATTAAATATTTTTCTTTTTCATCTTGAAACCCCTTTGAATTTAAATGGACTGTTCTAAATAAGAAGAAAAGACAAGTCTATTTTACAAATTAAAGGTGTATTTTATTATTTCAGGTACATATACAAACTATAGGTATACTAGTAGCTGAAAAAACGGAATTACAGTCCCAGTTATCACAGTCTCAAAAGATCTCAGAACAGAGAATTGGTAAGTTGGGTTTTTATCCTTACCACCCCTAAATTTCAGTGTCTATTCTAGCATTCGAATAAATGGGGGATTTTTATTAATAAGGTAATTTTATTACATATTTGTTGATCTGTTTCCTGCTTTCTTTTAGTAAGATTTTTTTCCTCTGCCATCTGAAAAAAGTAGGAGGAATTCTAAAAACTATTAGTGAATCCCCCACATCCCCCTCCTAAAATAGACACTGAAATTTCATTACAAATGGAATAACACTTAATATCTTGTCTGTTTTGAAGAAAAAGTTGAACTGTTATGATTGTTGCATCGTCGTTTTTATGCAAAAAACTTAAATGTAGCCCATTATTCAAAAATGTTTAAAGGTTTATCCACATGAAACTTGGAATACTTGGATTCATAATAAGGTGCAGTTGTTCCACAAGGGCATAATTCTGAAAGCAATATTTTTGGGGTTATACTCCTTTTTAAGTTAGAATTTTGGTAGGCATTTGCTATTGATCGTTAACACTGCATGCTTGATTATACTTTAGAATTACACTTGTCTCATACTTTATGTCTTGTAAATTGAAAATTGTAATAAGATTTTAAGATCTATTGAAACTATAATATCATGGTGAAAATATCGTAACAGGAGAGGTTGAAGATCTTACGGGGCGACTTAAAACATCTCGACAGCGAGTGGCAGATCTTGAACGTAGTTTAGCAACGTCATCAAAC